>NC_056737.1:987077803-987230303 GCF_019279795.1 Protopterus annectens | reverse complement strand
TTGCTGGAGACTCTTGTTTCCTCTTATGTCCTTCATGTCTGTCCCAAATCTTCTTCACCAGATTGTGTTCTGCCTTTCGACACATGTGAACGAACTACTATAATCTGTTATGTTTGATCCCTTTCTGCAATTGGAGTTACTTTCGCTTCTGCTCTGATGTCCTCATTTCTTCCCAATGACTTTGTGTTACTCTGATATTCAGCTGCATAGAATCACAAAGCTTATCAGCCTTATGACTCTAACAGAGGAGGTATCAATACTAGAGAGGACTCTGGGGTGGATACCTGTCTAATCAATTAGAAATGCAGTTCTGACAGCAGTTAGGAAAATCCACAGAATTCTGAATGTCTACGCCTCTGGAAACAACAAGAGTTTGGTGGCAGCCACTTTCAGCTGAGCTCTTACTTCTGTGGACAGATCACCTCTGTTCTGTCTGCCAGCAGAGGATATAGTCTTATATTTCAATTTTATTTTCTTAATCTAATAAACCAAACTGTTCTCAGTGGAAAAGACATGTTAGATCCACCAATCCACAACACAACCACATAGAACACCTAACTTAAAGTCAGTGATGTCTAAATGATTATCATGGATTATAGCCAAGATAAAATTAACGATACCTGAAAATAATTATTAGTGACTGATTTTTCATTCTTTATAAGTCACTATAAACCTTATAGAATTTACAAAACCAAGGATAGAGTGCATTATGCATGCTATTCATGATAGCTAAAAGTCGGGTTCAGCGCCTAGGCAGTGATATATTTCCCTGTGGTACATTTGACTGGGGCCACGTGGCTGAAGTGACATTCAGCTGCAGAGGAATATGGCTGTTTACAAATTCCCTGTGTGCAAAGAGAAGAATATGTTACCATGGCCACAACTTCAATAACCAAATGCACGGGGGGGGGAAATAATGCCCACAGTCCCCAAGGGAACTTGAGACAGCAGGCAATATGGCAGGCATTAGCAGCAGGCTGGCCAGAGGGCATGTCAGTAGCAGTAAAAATGCAGTGCACAATGGGCAGTGCCTTTATAATTGGAGTGTGTGGACCACCAGCCCCTTCACAGAGTCTTGGGAACATTTCCTAAAATGCATAAAAGAGCATAAAATTGACTACAGTAGCCTGCAGGATTTCCTGCATGCTGTAGCACACTTCTACATCTTGTAGTTACATATGTATGTACTGTACATTGAGCACAGCACTCATTACTTGTTCTGCCACCATGCATTTGGCTATTAAAGCTGGGAGCATGACAGTGTGTGCTTCTCTTTGCCCACATGGAATTTGCAAATAGACATATTTCTCTGCAGCTGAATGTCACGTCAGCCATGTGTCCCCATTCAAATGTACCACAGGGAAATGTTTTGCTGCCTAGGCACCTGAACCCCCTCCTGTTAATTACTTTTATTTCACTGTGGTAAATCAAAGTATGCTGATAACAGCTATTCTCTTAGTAGCACATCTCAAATTAGTCGAAAAGCACTTACATCATTTGAATACCTTTAGCTTTTTTTCTTCAGCTATATACATCAACACAAGTAAAATAAAAAATAAGCTGATTTCCTTCAAACCTATCCTGACTTTACTTTCTCCCCTGCTGATACTCTTTTCCACATTTGAGTCTGTGAAATTTGTTAAGGTCCTAAGTTGTGTCTTTGGTAATCGGTAATCAGCCCAGGTATGACATGCATATATACACAGCGTAGTTGCCAGAACCTAACAAAAGCTTAGGAATTTCCACGAGGACAGAAGTTTTTATAATGATTCAAGATGTCCATCAGTGACAAATTCACATTTTCCCATGTCATTTGTACTCTGTCCATCTTTCAAGAGAATGACTTTCCTTCCATTATACCTTGGACCATGCATGTAAGAGAAAGGCATGTTTTGCTACAATCGTCTCACATTGTACTATTCAGGTCCCCCCCCCCTTTCCATTTCTCCTGTTCTCCTCAGTGCTCTCTTCTTCCTATGTTTTTTTGTCTAAGAGTCTCTCAGTATCATGTAGCCCCCTCCCAACTATTCAGCTATCAATTAGTCCAGGGTCTTAAATGCTACCTTCCCCTTATGACCTTCCATCACTTGTCTTTCTTCTTCTTTTTGCCAATATATTTTTCACAACTCTTCATGTTTTTTTCTATACATTTCCCCCAACCAGCTTCCCCCTATGGTGTCTTTTTTCCTTTCTTCTGATCTCATATTTCCCCATCTGTTTATCACTTTCTTATTTGTTACGCAGAATTCAGAGGCTTTCCTAATTATAATCATTTTCTTCTGGGATGTCTGTTTCTTTTTTGTTATCCAACCACCTCATGAAGTTGTAAGTGATGGCATATGTGGGTTTATGGGGCATGTCCCACCCCTTCTTGCTGAGCATTCTATGGCTATTTTTGGTGATTCTCCTATAGTGTGGGTTTATGGGGCATGTCCCACCCCTTCTTGCTGAGCATTCTATGGCTATTTGTGGTGATTCTCCTATAGTGGCCTTTTTGGCCCAGTACTGCGGCTCTGTTTGTAGGGTCCTCTTTCCTTCATTGCCCAGCTCTAGTGGCACGTTTCATAGCATGTAAACTATCACTGAGCTGACTCTTTATCTCACCATGTTTATTCACATTCACATTGTGAAAGTATTCTTTTTACTTCTCTACACAATCTCTACCACCTTCTTTTAAACCTCACTAGATACTCCTTTACTATGCCTTCTACTGATGTACGCACCTGTAGCCCCTAGATGTTTTGGGCATTCCTCTTTTTATATTCCCAGTGTCACTTCCTCTCTTCTCTCTTCTGATTCGAACCAGCACTGTTTTATTTTTCTTACACACCAAGTCAGCCTCTTCACTAAAGCTTTTTGGGATTGGATATATGTTCTTTAGGGCTACATGTTCTTTGGAGAGCATTATGCAGTCATCTGCATAGAAGTTAACATACCATTCCTTTCTCTACTACCTGTAATTCCAGCCTCGGTTCTGTCACCAACTCCTGTATTCATATCGTAAATAACCATTGAGATAATGGACATCCTGGCCTTGTGTCTTTCTTGATCTGTCTCGCTCCTGGTAGCCCTCCATTTACCATCATGTCTAACTCCAGGTTTTAATACATTGACCTTATCTGCAGTGTAATGTTGCTAGCTATCCTTTAGTTCATTAATACCTTCCGCAGCAAGTCCCAACAGACTTAATCAAATTCTTTTCGAAGCCTGAAGGACTATCCCATTTTACTTCCTCCCTTTTCTCTCCTAGCACAAAATCTGCCCATGCCACCAGTTACATTGCACCTGTCTGCCCATTATGAAATTAAAACATCCTTTTTGAATGATATGCTCCTGTGCCTGATTCAAGATGCTGTCTAGTCACTGGCTAATGTTTTAGCCATAATTATCTGCTCCAGAAGCACACAGAGATAATGCCCTGTGCCTCACACAACTCAGCTTTATTTAGTGGCACAGACACCGGATGACACTAGTAAGGGCAGACAGGTTTGCCCTTTTGAGAAGGGAGGGTGGGGGAGACCTGACTGTTCACTGCTGCAGTTTCTTCAGAGAGGCTGTGACAGTACAAATGCATGGCCAGGGGTAGGTTACGCTGAGCAATCCACTATTTGGTGGTAGCCTTCAGCACAGCAGGCATACAGAATTGTGAACTTGCATAGGAAAGATATTGTAGGAACCCCTGTGATCCAGATTACATGTCTCCCCACCCAGGGTAGGATTAGGCTAGTACAAATGCTACAAATGCTGGCAAACGCTACCTGACAGCACTCACCTTAACAATGGGTGAAATTACAAGTGTTGGGGATCAAATGGGCCATTTGCAACTGGGCAGTGCTTGATGGGTGCCAGCTACAGGGGTAAAAAGCATAAAGGAAAAAAAAAGAAAATATGTTGGACAACACTTTGATATCCACATTTATCAGAGATATTGGAATGGCAGTTTCCAAATGTCATGGGCTGTCCTACTTCATTTGGTAGAACAACTACCTGTGCCCCTATCAGATGTGAAATTTCTCCTGCTTAAGACATCCTTCACAGTTACTTTGCAATCATATCTCTGAACTGTCCAGATTTTTGACCAATATTTTTGGTCTGTTCCTCATACAATGTGTGGTTTTCTGGCAAATCACTGAGGATTGAAAGTAATGA
Organism: Protopterus annectens; assembly: GCF_019279795.1. Lineage (NCBI taxonomy): Eukaryota > Metazoa > Chordata > Ceratodontiformes > Protopteridae > Protopterus > Protopterus annectens. The sequence continues at coordinate 987,226,154 of NC_056737.1, read as the reverse complement.
CAGGCAATTGAATTTCAGACTTCATACTCTTCAGAAAATGCATTCTAACACAAATTCAATTATTCATGCAACTTTCTAAGTTTGTAAAAGCAATTTTTAAAATTCAACCCTAATTTTTGGCCTTTGTCCCCCCATAATTTTAGGCTTTGTCAGATTTCTTGTGCTAAGAGGTTGAGAGCTATGTTTGCATTCACCTGTCATATTGCCTAACCTATTTATAAATTTCTAATGAAAATCTGCCTGGGTCTCCTACTGTTCACAGTTTCATCCTGTCTATTACACTCCTGATCTCTTTCACTGTGATCCCCACCTCTAACTTATTCTTTTGTTCTTCTGTCAGTTTTTACTCCTATTTATTCGATCGGTTTAATGTTCTTTTTTTCCCTTTGAACATGCCTCTTGTAAAAGTCCTGACAGTAAACCTCGAACACTTCTATGATCCTTTATCTTCGGCTTCTTTTCCTCACTGTTTATATCCTGGTTACTTTTCCCTTCTTTCACTTTGCACTTTATGGCCACATGTATCCCCTAGTACCACTCACCAGTAATCTTTCTGCAGCAATACATTTGTATCTAATTCTGGTCTTACCACCTGCTCTCTGTTAATGAGCTCATCTCTGTCTCACTTCTGACTCCTAGCCTTTTCGTTGTATCTGCTAATTTGTGTCCAGATCCTGCACCTCCTTGATTTTCAACCTCGTCCTTCTCTCTTACGGCTGCCTTGTCCTGATCCCACGTGCCCTTTTATCTTCTTCCTCATTTCCGCCATTTCTTCTGGCATCCTTTCCCATTCACTTCCATCCACCTTTTTTCACCGTTTACGGCTGGCCTTAATCCAATTCCACCTTCTCTCTCCTACTCTTTGATAATCCTTACTGCTCTATGATCAAATACATTAAATTTCTGTCTCTCTGTTGTCTGTCTGATATTTCCAAAGCTAGAAATCTGTCTAACCTGTTGGGGTGCACTAAACAATTCCTTGGGAATGCATACTCTGGTGCAGTTGAGTGTCTCCCCCTCTGTACACATTTCATCTGCCTTTTGCCATTTGCTTCTTCAAGTTCTTCCTCATCCTAACATTGTAGTCTTATCCCATACAATCCAACCTTCTTTTATCTAGAACAATACTGAAGTCACATTCTGCTATTTGTATTCACTCCTTTCCAGCCTGTTCCCATCATGCCTGTGTCATGCATACCCAGTCCCTGTTGTCTGTCTCACACCAGTTATCCTTCTCTGCCATAAGATCCATTTCTCTTCCCAATTTTTCTTCACTGCCACTGTGGTAACAACAAGTTTCACCTTTCCTTTCCCATCTACTTGCTTTAATTTGTGATTGCCATTTGCTTTTTTATCATCATTTAAACTTCCTCTATTTATAGCTCTCTATATATTCCACTTCTTTCTTGTTTCTGTCTTGCTTTCTTAGGCCCTCCCTGTGTAACTCTCCTGCTCTGAATCCTGTTTCATCCAACAGTGATTCTGTCTGGTATTTCCTTGCCTGACATCTGCTTCTTTTTCCACTCCTTTGCCCATAATTCTCCCTTCCATTGTCTCCCAGCATGCTCCTCACCTACCCCTGATTCTGTCTGTCCCTTCAGCATGATCTGCTGTACTGCATGAGGATCTGTGCTTAGCGTTGCTCTTTGTAGCACTTATTTGTGCATTCTGTCACTTGCTTCTGCAAACCAAAGTTCTGTTGGTTTCTTATCTGCCAAGATTTCGGAATCTTGTGCTCGGCCTTACTTAGTATGCTCCTTTTTCTGCTGCCTGGGTTCATTCACTTCCCATTTTATTTCTTTCAGGAAGCTTATATTTGTTGTATGTCTTGCTGTACTTGGCATGTCTCTGGGACACGCATTTTTACATTTCTTCCTTTGTTTGGAGTTGAATTTTCTCCTCTCTGCATAGCACCATCACACCAAAAGGGTAATTAATCCATGCTGAGAACCCAATCATTTTTAACTTCCACATCCTGTGCACGTCAAGTTCATCTATGCTCATTTTGAACGTCTCTTGGAATGGGACACTTTGTAGTGCGCTGCTTGTTTTATCACCATCTCTTGGAATGGGACACTTTGCAATGCTCCGCTTGTGTTATAATCACCATCCCTTGAAATGGGACACTTTGTAGTGCTCCACTTGTGTTATTATCACCATCTCTTGGAATGGGATGCCTTGTAGTGCTCCGCTTGTGTTATTATGCCTTCTTTCATCTTGAAAGAATGTTTGCAATTAATACTGCCACTCAGTTTGTTTTCTTTACCACTTGATAAACTCTAAAATTTCACTGATTTCCTGTTATCACCTCTAGCTTCTTCAACTGTTCTGGTTTTACTGCCCATGTTTTTGCACCATACAGTGGTACTGGTCGCACTGCTGTCTTGTACACCTTACTTTTCAGCTTCTTTGGCATTCTTCTGTCATAGACTACACCTGAAATTCTATGCCAGTTGGCTGCAGCCCCTCTGATTCTAGCTTTGACCTCTCCATTCAGACTTCCCTTTTCCTCAACACCCCTCCCAGATACTTGAAGCTGTTTACCTGTTCCACTATCTTCCCTTTTATCTCTATTCTCAGTTTCTTCTGATTTCCCCAATTTTCTGCCATTACCGCCATCTTATCTGTGCTTAGTTGCATTCCATGTGCCTTTAGTTTTTATCCTTTGCTGAAGTTCTTGCTCAGAGTCTGCCTGCACTGCCACATTGTCTGCATACAGCAGCTTTGTTGATCTGTCCCCTCCAACCTGTTTGCTAATGTAGTCCATCACCACTATGAACAGCAGTGGGCTCAGAGCTGAACCCTGGTGTACACTCACTCCAACTGGGAACCCCTCTGTGAGACCGAACACTGTTCATACTTGAGTCGATGGGTCCTTGTACATAGCCTGCACTAATTCTACCAATGTTTCTAGGACTTCAAACCATCACAGTACTGCCCAGATCAGCTTTCTTGGGACCTTGTCATATACTTTCTCCAAGTCTAGGAATGTCCAGTTGGACTCTCTCCTCATCTCTAGCTTTTTCTCAGGTAACTGTTTCACTGCAAACATTGGGTCAATTTTGTTGTATCCTGATCTGAATCCAAACTGCTCATCTCCCATCTTACATTCTACTATTTTGTGTATACGTTTATTAATCACCCTCTCCAGAACTTTCATGCAGTGTGACAGGAGTTTGATGCCTCTGTACTGCCCACAGTTGTGGATGTCCCCTTTGTTCTTGTACACTGGCATGGGTATGCTTATTCTCCATCTCTCCTCTGATAATTAAATAGGAAAGCAGAGATACTCTCAAGACAGGGATTCTTGCCACCAATTCTAACCTATTTCATGTCTAATTGCTTTTCAGATCACATAACCAACAGTTTTAATGTCTATTGTGAGAATCACAACCTATTAGTAATGCAGGAGGTTTTGCTTTGCAGATGGTCAGTTTCGATTTTTTAACTGTTTTGGTTTTAGCCATCATTTTTGTGACCATGTGACTGCTGTTTAACCCTGTTAATCTGAGTTTTGCAAGCATGCAGCTACAAATGTCAGCTCCTGAAATTATACTCTTTTGAAGGATTAAAGGAATGAATAATAAGTAGTTGATTTCCATGTATAACAAGGGTGCATAATCAATGGAATAGCACGCCTGCTCTCTTGAAGGCTGTCACTGGCAAAAAAGATGGGATGGCACATCTCCTACCACATTCCTGGTACACATCTGGTATAGTATGGGTGTTCTAAAGTCAAGTATCCATGGTAAACAAGTGTAATCTATGGTAAACAAGTGTAATCCATGGTAAACAAGTGTAATGACATAACTGTTCTCAGCAAGACTACTCCTATTAAAATAATGAGAAAAGTTAAACACTCTCATTTCAGTTGCCTGAGAAGTACAGGGTGTTGCATGATATTTCTCAGGCTGGTCTTGTAAGTAGATGGAATAGATAGTATAAAGTAAATGTACTTGGGTGATCTTTCATTTGTAAATAAATAGTCACACAGCTGCTCTCTACTACACCATGTCTGGCAAATAAACTGTATATAATGAATGTTCTCAGGCAAGCTGTTCTGAAGAAACAAATTAAACATTCTTAGCAAGCAAATGTGATGAAATAACTATTCTCTAACAGGATTTCCAAGGTAAACAAATGAGAAAACATAATAGTTCTCAGCTGGGCTGTCCCTGCTAAACAAAGCAGTTTATGTATGCACCCTTAACTGGGCAGTCTTATAATTAAATAGTGCAGAAGAAATATTCTCTACTAATCTATTATTTACAAATAAATAAACATGATCATTTATATAAATGCATTCTGGCTTCCTATCCTAAGTAACTTATCCAAGCTATACTTCAGTCATTCCTCGAAAACAAATGCTAAGGCATAACTGTAATCTGGGCTGCAAAGGGTTCAAAAAAGGAAATGTGTTCTGAAGTTTGATAGTCCAAGGAAATTCAGGGGATAATCTGTCTCTGTTTAAAGCATTTGGAAAGTCTAAGATTGACACCATGAACTCCAAGATGGCAGATTAATTTCTGTTTACTTTGCTCTCAAATAATACCTGCCAAACAACGTTTTTTGTCCTGCAGTCTGTAATAAAAAATGTAATTTATTGTTGCAGGAAGCTTGTAAAACTGAGTAATTAAACATTTGCAAAAAACCTAGGATATTGTCTATCTTGGAACAAGGTTTGAGGGGGATGAACTTTCCTTCTGCTGTCCAAAAGTTGTGAGGAGAAGCTCAGCTGCAAATAAAACCATGAAATGAAGGCTATGTTTTGTATTCCTGCCATTGGAGAGTAAGGCTTTTCTTAAATGTATTATCTTACCTCATATGTGCAAAGAAAAATGTTCGAGTATAAGGAAAGAATATGTAATTGGCACTTTGAATGTACCAAAAAAAAAAAAACATACTGCATGAAATTCCAGTGAAAAAAGGATGGGTACACAGATGTTTATGCAAGACCCCGAGGTACAGGTGTGATATGGAGTGAGTAAATAAATGCCTTCTAAATCAGCATTAACCTAATGATGGTAAGATATACAGACTTCTTTGGATTGATTCTATTCCATTCGTTTGCCCCAGTCTCCCAAAGGTAATGGTTGTATGACTACAGCTGGAACAATGAAACAACTTAAAACACCTTCAGATTTGCTTCATTTTATTTATTTTCCTAAGTTTGCAGAGTGCAGGAAGACATTTAAGTAAATTAACCATGAGAGAACAAAATCTGAACAATAACTCCAGTCTGCTGAGAACTCATCTATAATTTCGATTAGGCAGCGCTGCAGGCAGCAGTCATGCCCCTATAAAAACACAAAAATGTAAAACGACCGGGACAGGACAGCAATTAACAACAAAGTAGCACTAATATTTGGTGGTTGCTAATTAAACAATCATTATAAAGAATATAGTGTGAAAACTCTAAGATGTCCTCTACACCCTGTAAGTGAGACCCACAATGGTGGGAATATCATCCACTCCACAAAAAGACACAAAATTTGGAGGCAAAATCATTAAGAGACATCAGAGATATACAGGAGGAAATGTACAGCACAGGAAGCTGCTACGTAGTATCTATTTCTACACATTAACATATTGATGCATTGACTCTTGTGGAAACATGTTATCTAGCTATCCTTTGTTGACCTTGTTAATCCCATTAGACTAGTGGCCTTTTTTAGGGGAGACCTGAGGTGGTATTTGTACTATTAGCGGAAATTTGGCTAAGGCCATGGAGAACAGTGGTATTTATACTACTAGGGGATATTTGGCTAGGGTCATGGGGAACTTTCACTACTCTTTTTAAGAGGTGCCTTGGGATCATTTACATCCACATAAGCTATCACCACCACACACAGATGTACCTCTGTTTAAAATCTCATGTGAATGATGACACTCCAACCTGGTGTGGGAATAGAATCTACAGCCTTCTGCACCAAAGGTAACTATGCTACTTGCTGCTCCACTGACACACTGTTGGCAAAGAGGCAGAGTGCATATTTCTATGGTCCTTGTCTCCTGCTCAGAAAGAAGACTGTTTGCATTTAAGTGAGAGCAAAATGTTACCACCATAGCACACATTACGGCAGCTTCTGTACTCTGCATGTAAATAAGGCAGTTGTTAGCATTTTGGGAAAAAAGTGCTGGTTGAAGAAAAGGCAAGCAGAATCACAACCTGTAATGAAAAAAAAAATGGTCTGTTAAATCATACTAACTATGCAAAACATTTAGAAAATGATATAAATGCATGGGTCCCCTCTAATTATCTATGGTATGATCCCAGTTATTCTCATTAGGGGTAAAATATCATTATCAACTATGGGATGGGTAAGGCTACTTTCTAACCAAGTATGCTATTTTGAGCACAAAATGGGAAATTGACTAGGCTTAAAATGGCCCACAAGGTCAGCTAGCTCACTGCTTACCTATGAACCTAAATGGGAATAAGAGTGTGAAAGAAAAAGTACCTGGATTAAGAAAACATTGAATGAAAAGTGTAGATAATTTAAAAGGATATATTACAATGCAAATAACTGTTAAAAAATGAAGAACTTAAAAAAGGATACAGCTTCAGGAAAAGATGAAGTTAAGTAAGAATTATGTATAAAATTGAAAACATAGGAATTATAGGTATTCTGCACTGTGTCAAATGCGTGGCACTTGGAACATGTAGAAGGTAATAGTGGTAAAGCAATATGTGGCAATATAATCAAATTTATATACAAAAAGCATGGCAGAAATCAGCACCATTTGAAATGTCAGGACCCACTTCAATGAGTCCCAAAATACAGAGACTGAATTGCAGGGAAAAAAATTAAATTCCATATATTAAGTCCAACATGCTCATTTCCTGAAACATTCCCTTGTCTCCGGGGTTTAGCAGTCTCCAAGTCAGTATACATACGTGCAGGAGTGTGGGAGTTTGCCCCCACATCAGGGGGAACAGGGGAGCTTGACCCCTACAAAAACAAGACTTCTGCCCCCACATCAGGGGGTACAGGGGAGTTTGACCCCTGCAAAAAACAAGACTAATGGAGAAGAACAATGTTCAAGACTCACTTTCTGCATTTCCATTCTTCTTTTGTTCAGTGTGTCATCATTCAGCATCACGAGGGCCAACATTTAAATAGGGAACGTTAGAAATCATGTAATGAAATGGAGGATGGCAGGACTGACAAACACTAGCATAACATCTTTGCATGTTAGATTGGAAGCAATACTGCATAACTTAACTGAGCCTGAGGTACTCGCTATTGCTAATGGAAGAGTCATAAACACTTTGATATTGATAAGGAGGGAATGGAAGTAACTGTTACAAAATGAAAGAGTTGTGCAATACAGAACATGAGCAGCTACTATAAATTGAAAAGATACAGAAGGCAGGAAATATATTTGAGGGACTTATGGTGAATATGGATGAAAAGGCATGCATTAAGCATTTAATAACTTTTCATTCCAGCACAATTACACATAAAATGCAGAGAGCAGTAAATACAATTTGTAGATTTGTCTGTCTGGCTGACAATGATACTCATCACTGTGACCTTATGGAAATTTTAACTGGTTATCAAAACATAGTAGAGCTATATCATTGTACAATACACAATTGTTCAGAAGATTTAAACATGGGCAATGCACTCCCATGTGAAACAATGTAACAATACACAATTGTTCAGAAGATTCAAATGTGGGCAATGCAGTCCCATATGAAACATTGTTACACATCAGGTAGCAAAGGTATGCTCTCAGTGATGACCTGAAAGAAATTTTAAGCCTCACTAGACCTTTTTTTAAAGCCCCCCCCCCCCCCACACACACACACACAGTGGGGAAAGGGCATTTTCAGAGCTTGGCCCTCCTATTTAGAATCCCCTTCCTACCACGGTAAAGAAGCAAAATATATTACACCAGTTAACATCTAAACTAAAAGAATGTGTCTCAAAGAAGGTTGTTTGTTCTCTTATTATCACAAAAGGTGAAAATGTTAAACTTACTATTCTATAAATATTGAACACAACTTACTTCTTTACTACTGTCTCTACAACTTAACAATTGTTTTGTAAACGTCAGCTGTGTCTCATGATGCAACATTGTGTTTTTACTCTTGCTCCTGTGAGCTAAGACCATGGCTGAAAATGGTCTAATGACCAGCCTACTTACTTGGTTAGTAAATTAAAAAAAAAACTGATATAATTAAGTCTACAGAAAATAAAATCAAAATATTAAAGCAGACCGAATTTTCTTCTAAACTGAGTTTTGTTTAATGTTGTAATCAAAGTTTAAGCAATGAAAGTGAAGAACATGTCAAATAATTTGGAATGAATGAAAGAGAGAACATTAAAATCTCTCTGATATTAAACTATGTAGGTGATTTAATATTAATCATTAAAAATGAAATGTTTGTTGACTATATAATAGATTTAATGGTATATTGGCAGATGTAGGCGTGGACTGTGAACAAGGACAAAAGTAAAGCAGTGACAGTGAAGAAAAAGAACTAGAAAAATAAACTTATAGAACGGCATGTTAAAACATTACAGATTTAACCAGAAAATAAATTAAAGAAGGCATGGAAGATATAGTGAGAAAAATGAATAAATGATAATTGGAAAGATTATTATTTTGAAACAAGCAAGTACAAATATGACACAGTCATTGTCCATGCTGGTGTGAATGACCTGAGACGTACCTCCCTGGACTACATGAAAAGAGACATAGAGGAGCTCTCTGATTATGTAGCCCAGGCAGGTATGACCCTAACCCTGAGCAGTATCCTTCCTTCACCAAGAATGATGCCACAATATAGAGACAAGATGATCAGCTTTAACAATTGGCTTAATGTCTGGTGTCATTCAAAGGGGATCCAGTGTCTGTCTGCCTGGGATGACATGCTTGACAAGCCACGCTGCTTCGCAAGGGACGGCTTGCACCTGTCACCCTGGGATTCCGGATATTGGCTAAGGCTCTTGCCACCCCATAGTGCCTTTTTAGGCAAGGCTCAAATTCTAAACCTACCACCCTAGAAAACAAAAATGGGAAGAAACTGAGGGTAATGCTGCTCAATGCCAGAAGTCTAAATCTCAAAATGCACGCACTCGAGGCCCTTCTCAGTATGGAGAACATCGATGTCTGTGCTGTAAGTGAAACCTGGTTCAAGGCTCCTGAGAGCAGCCCGGCACTATTAGGTTTTACCTCATATCATGCGTTCCGGCCCCAAAACCCGGACCACACCACAAAAGGAGGGTGTATCCATATTCATAAAGGATACTCACACCTCCAGGTTGGTGGCAACGCATCTAAGCTTCGGAAACCATCCAGGTGCAACTAACCATAGGCAAAACTGCTCTACAAATTGTAGCATGCTACAGGCCACCCTCTCAAACTCAGGAACCCCACACAGCCTTCCTGAAGACACTGGAGGGTATAAATGTATCTCCAAACACCATCATATTGGGTGACTTCAACTACCCGAATATAGACTGGGAACATTACTCAAGCCCTAACTTTCTAGCCCAACGGTTCCTGGAGTTCATAAATTCAAATGCCATGGAACAGCTAGTCACTGTTCCCACGAGAGGAGAAAATATACTAGATCTCATTGTCACAAACATGGGGACAAAATGCTCCACACCGGAAGTATATCCCTCATTGGTGAGATCTGATCATAAACTAATCTCACTGGAAATCCACATCCCGCCCCACCCCAAGCAAAAGACCATAGTGAAGAACTTCTCTAAAGCAAACTTCACACTACTCAAGACTGGTGTGGTATCCTTCAAGGCCCCTGAGCCAGAAGAAACCACAACCCAAGCTGCGGAAGCCCTTACAAATGCCTTCTATGAACACCTCCAGGACTGCATGGATCAGGCAATCCCAAATAAAACCAAGACTCTTTCCACAAAGGGCAACGTCCAGTCTGGTGGACCCCAGCCATTAACAAACTTTACAATAAGAGGAGAAAGCTATTACATGATAGAACAAAATCCATAAAAGGGAAGTCACCCCTGATCATTATTAGTAAAAAAATACGAGCACTCATAAAATCAACTAAGGCCAATTTTGAGAGAAAAATTGCCATGGATTCAAAGGACAATCATAAGGCCTTTTTCAGCTATGTTAGGAACCTGGGTGGAAACTCCCAGATATGCTCAGAATTAGTCCAAAATGATACAAAAATCACTGAACCCACAGACATTGCCAACATACTGGCAGACAGGTTCAGTGCAAACTTCACCCCCCCCTCCCCCCCTAAAGGAGAGATAACTATCCCAGCCGAGTGTAGCCTCCCGGACATCTCAAATGCGCAGGTGAAAGCTGCTCTCTCTAAAGCTAAAACACAGCATCAATGGGACCGGATGGTGTCCCCGGCTGTGTGCTACACGAGCTAAATGAGGAATTAAACCCGCACATAAGGCAGCTGTTTAATCTCAGCCTTACCACAGGATACGTGCCCAAGGAGTGGCGACGGCAACTGTGGTCCCACTCCACAAAGGCGGTGCCTCTACGGACCCTGGTAATTACCGCCCCATAAGCTTAACAAGTCTAGTCTGCAAAGCTATGGAGAGGATCATAATGGAGCTCATAAACAAAGATATAGGGGACTTGCAGACATTGGACCCGACCCAGTTTGGCTTTGTCAAGGGAAGATCATGCCTTTTGAACTTGGTTGACTTCTTCGAAACAGTCACCAAGGCCATTGATGAGGAAAGGCAGTCCATACAGCCTACCTTGACCTTGCAAAGGCTTTCGACACAATACCCCACTCGGGTATTGTAGAAAAACTTACCAGCTTAAATGTAAACCCATATGTCACAAGATGGGTTGCAAACTGGCTTAAGGACAGAACCCACAGGGTTAGAGTTGCTGGCGCTGTGTCAGACTCCAAGCCGGTCACAAGTGGTGTCCCACAGGGCTCGGTCCTTGGCCCCTATTGTTTGGCATCTACTTCTCAGAAGTACAGGCCAACATGGGAGGACTTTGGCTGACAAAGTTTGCAGGCGACTGCAAACTGGGCCATAGTGGAAAGTGCATCGGACACGGATATCCTTCAGAAGGGACTCACGGAAACAGATAGCTGGTGCCAGAGCCATGGCCTGAAGTTAAACGCCAAAAAATGTATAGTCATACCCTTCAGGAAAAACAAGGTAACCCCAAGCTACCATATAGGTGGCAATCCACTAAGCACAGAAGAGGTTATCAGGGACCTGGGGACCCAGGTTGACAGTGGCCTTTCTTTTGACACTCACATTGCTAAAGTGGTTAGAAAGACCTTCTACATTGCCCACCTGATCATGAAGGACTTCACATCCAGATCTAGTAAGGTCATTGTTCCCCTGTACTCTTCACTTATCAGACCAATGATCGAGTACAATGCCCCATTCGGGATGTATCTCACCCGACATCTGCAGCAATTGGAGAGACCCCAAAAGTTCCTCACCAAAAGGATAAAGGGACTCCAAAATCTGTCATATGCTGCCAGATTGAAGAAACTCCAGCTCTATTCAGTCGCATACCGTCTGCTCAGAGGTGACATGTGCCTGACATACAAGGCCATGTCCAACCCGGAATTAATGGACATGCTCCACCTCAAAAAATCCAAATCCACCAAAACCACTAGAGCAAGCGACTTAAACCTTAGCACGGATATAAATAGGACGTGCTGGAGGGATAGATTTATCACTCAGAGACTCCCTATGCTGTGGAATAAAATCCCGGTCCATGTGAGGCAGAGCACCTCGCTGACTCTGTTCAAGAGAAATCTAGACCTGTGGATGAGAGATCGTAGGTTTACCCCAGGAATCATCTCTGTGTCACTGCTGGACAGAGGCACAACAAACTAATGGGCACAGTATTTTTTCATATAAGGGGTGGCGTAAGCCACAATAATTTGGGCTAGGCTTATAAATGCCTTAGGGCAGATAGCCTAGTATAAACCTATGAACCTATAAACAGCAGTTAATTTGAACTATTTTAACAGGCACAGTAAGTAATTATGGCAGAGTTTATCTACTTCCAGTACAACACGATGTAGCATAATGTAGTTTTTTTACAACAATATGGAGTAATAGAAAAAAAGCCTTAAAAATATATATTTTTACTTTCATACTTTTATACTCTTGATCTACTTGCATAATATCAACACTGATGAAAAAACTGGGAAATGTTTTAGGGAATCTCTTGATGTAGTGAATCAGTAGTATTTTACCAGTAGCAGATGATAACAAAAAAGAAGAAAACAAATGAAAAAAATTGGGGTGTGATTATCATAAATTATTTTACTATAGAAATAATCATGGAGTGTAATTATATTAGAAAAAGGAATGATACTGTAAATTAACAGAAAGATGTTGGTTCCAGCAAGCAGGAGTCTACAGAAACAATTTCGAAAAGGACCAATCACAAAAAGAAATGAAAAAAGTATGAAACTGCTATATGGGATTTTGAGTGAAGGTTATTTCATGAACAATTGCCAATAAATGTAGAAATAAAGTATAAAAGCATAGGAGAAAAAACTGCATATATTTAAAATATGTTTTTATTAAAGTTTTTTTTTGTGAGAGAGAAAGAAAGAAAATGTCAAAGAAATGTCAGTATCCTGAATTAATAAAAATTAAATGTAAATACTTTAAACTATGAAGTATAAAAGGGGTTAAAGGATGAAAAACACTTGGATTATGGGCACATGGAAAGTTTAATGATTTCATTCAACTAAGTATGGACTGTTAAGGGATCCCCTATTAAAACTGAAAAACTGCTACAAATGAAGAACTAAAGGATAAATTAGAAAGCCAAAAACATAACAGATATTGTTATTCTATTTTATTAGAAGGTTTGTGAATTTATTAAACACATCCTTTATAAAGATGATTGCAATTTATGTTTTAGAATATTTAATAAAGCTAAACCTACTCATTTCAATAAATATCGTGGTATTTTTCATGTTTTATTTTATTTATATTTCCATATATCCATTTGAACAACCAACAGCTGAAGCAGATTTGGTCCTTGCATTAAAGTATGTTCAAAGGACAGCACCTCATGAATGCAACATCCTGTATTTATACATGTATACATTATTTTACTTATTTATTTTTATTTATTTACATGGATTCATGTATACATTGCCAGTAACAGAAAATTAATTCAGGAATCTGGTCTGGGGACAGAACCACAGCTTTCTGATTTGCCCAGCATCAAAGTTGTGTATGTTAGTTGTTGAGGTACTGACAGTGAGGAATGTGCATGTAAGTATAATATATGCATATAACAAGTACATATGCAGTCATGTGTTTGGGAAAGTTTGTGTAGGAAAATGAATATGCTACAGGATCTGTGTGTAGGGGGGTACTGGGGTGTCTTTGTCTGTACTACAAATATCCATAATGAAAGCTTTATAAGTCCATGCATGATGGTTTTCATGGCTTGTAAGGGTGGGTAATGCAGCTCAGACAACACATATTACATTACCTCATAGTCCATTCCTGTGTCGCATCCACATGTACATCTTATTACCACATCGTACACAGTGCCCAGCCTTTGTGTCCAAGCATGCTACACATTCCTCTTGTGAAGTACTCATGAAGCTTAAGGCATGACACTTTACATCTATGTTGAGGACACTTAGCTAGTCTGTTATGATCAAACAGATCCAATCATAAATCTCTGTAGTACATGGAGCTTTAGCTGCTCTGATGTACTACTAATTACAGAAAAAATGTGGAACTGCTAAGTGTTTCATAGCTTTGAAAAGTGTAAACCACTTAGCATTGGGACACAGACAGTAGCCAGTCACTGAGTGTACACCTGGGAGAATAACAGCTTTAAAGGCTGTTAAGCAATTCACTCTATTTTTTTTTTCTGTCACAGACAGTAATGTTTTATAGCTTTCAGATGTGTTTTAGCTTCTCATTACTATTTTGTGTTGTCCAATGTGTATACTGTAGTGCTAGACTGGAGCATATCACAGGAAAGCCATGCTTAACAACAATTATGCACATCTTTGACATCAGAGTGGTGAATAATGAAGCTGTTTTTTTTTCTCAGATTTTTTTTACCACAATCAGCATGTTATATTGAATAATAACAATAACAAATAATAAAAATGTGCAAAGATTAGATGAGGTATTAAGATAAAACAAGAAATACACAGAACTCAAACTAAAGATGAGTGCAGAAAACTTAATGTCTTATCCTGGCCAAAATTAAACAAGAACAAACAAACCAGCACTATATCTTAAGCAAGTTTGCAGTCACCTGTAATCCAAAAGGATTATACTCTAAATTCTTATTAAAAATAAAAAGGATAAAACAAAAGTTCAAGCTTCAGTGGCAATGTGACATGTCATTAAATATGTGACACGTCATTAAACTTGTGATGTCATTAAACTCATGACACGTCATTAAACACTGTTGTTCTGAATGGTTTCATTTCACACATGTAACGTCACTGTGAGTTTCTCCACAATGTGTTACATTGTATGATCTTCAGGAGCACTTTCCAAGGGCTGTTGCCCTTTTTTCCACTGTGGTGTGACTGTGGAGTTGGTATATAGAAATTTAGTGGTTGTGTGGGCTCCAATCCCCAAGAGAAGGGTGCACAAGTATAGTACTCTTTGCAAAAAATAATATATATGTATAATATATTTATTATTATCTTTTCGGAAAATGGTGAGTCAAAAAGATATGCTTTGATTGCATGTAGGTAAACTAATTCTAACACATAGCATCAGGATATATGAACCACGAAAAAACAAAGCAAATTATTGTGTGTCCAGAATTAAACAAGCCCCAGTGTCTGATCTTTGGACTTAAAACACAGAAGCTAAAATTATGAAATTTATTCAAAATCTATTCACACTCATTAAAAATGAAAATAGTACAAATCCTCCATGAGTCAGAAAGGCTCATACAGGAGACTGAGAATTTCTACATAAGTTAGAAAAATCAACTAGATACAGAAGTGCAGTTGGGTAGAGAAAAATTATGGCAAATGAAATCCAAACATTTAGTTCAGTATAAGTCACCAAAACGGATAGAACAAGAAAAGACACAATGTCAAGTTTTAGAACAGACTCTAGAACATGGCAAAGTTTAAACAAAAAGAAGTGAATGTCAAATCTACAAACTGTGGCATTTCAAAGGATAGACACATACAGAAGCACACCAATCAGCACCTTTGCAACCAGTCTTAATCCAAGTTTACAAAGTTTTTCTCTACCTTTACAACTTAGCCAAAATGGGTGATAAATACAGGATAGAAAATGGTGTGATAAAAATGAAAGTTTGTGTCCGCCAGCAGCCATATGATCATGGACTTACCCATTAACTTCTAGAAACTTTATCAGGTTTCAGCAAAGTATCTTTGCTGTGGTAATCAGATAGGTAATTTATTATCAACATAAACCAAAATAAACAAAAGCCTAAACTCTATATACATGCCTTAGTTTCTATGTGTTTAATACTTAGGAAACCTCCACTAAAACGGTTTCTAGCAAATAAACAATAATATATATATATATATATGTATTGGAAGTTTCTAGAAGGCCAGTGCTTGCTTGGGCTAAAGGGAAGTCTCTGTGTTCACCAGTGGGAGTGGTTAACACTGAACAGCCTGCCTGTCCCTGGAGGAGTGGTTACTACCTAGAAGCTGTAGTTTTATTGGCCATTTTGGGTCAATTCTAAACTCCTTGATCTCTCTCTCTTAAAACCAGGCTGCCTCATGGTTTTGGCATCTTTTCAGGCTTGCTAGTTGTTGCTGAAGCACCTACAAAGAGGAGAAAATGCTGAGAGAAGAAAAGGAACCACTTTTGTGATTTTAAGTATTTTCTTCTGATTTTTTGTTAAGTTTTACTGTTTGCTGCCTAGTTTTTGGCATTTTCCGGCTTGCTAAAGTTTATATCTGTAACAGTAGCAGTACTTGGAACACATCTAGAGCCTGTTTACTGCATTTCCTGTGTTGCACTTAATTTAAAATCATTTTTTTCTCTAAAAACTGCATTTTAGCTGATTTTGGCCTAGCACTCAAGTGTGGGATCATTTATTGCACTGTTGTGATTATTTTGCTGCTTGTGTATCTCTGCTAACTTTAAACTACAACAAAAAGAAAAAAAAAAAATCTTGCTTTTTTTCCCACTTTCTGAAAGTTAAGAAAGTTCAGTTACAGATTTGCTGTTCTGAACTGTTTGGAAGTTTCTAGAAGGCCAGTGCTTGCTTGGGCTAAAGGGAAGTCTCTGTGTTCACCAGTGGGAGTGGTTAACACTGAACAGCCTGCCTGTCCCTGGAGGAGTGGTTACTACCTAGAAGCTGTAGTTTTCTTGCCATTTTGGGTCAATTCTAAACTCCTTGATCTCTCTCTCCCTCTCTCTTAAAACCAGGCTGCTTCATAGTTTTGGCATCTTTTCAGGCTTGCTACTTGTTGCTGAAGAATCTACAAAGAGGAGAAAATGCTGAGAGAAGAAAAGGAGCCACTTTTGTGATTTTAAGTATTTTCTTCTGATTTTTTGTTATGTTTTACTGCTTTGCCGCCTACTTTTTGGCATTTTCCGGCTTGCTAAAGTTTATATCTGTAACAGTAACAGTACTTGGAACACACCTAGAGCCTGGTTACTGCATTTCCTGTGTTGTACTTAATTTAAAATCATTTTTTTTGCTAAAAACTGCATTTTACCTGATATTGGCCTAGCACTCAGGTGTGGGGTCATTTATTGCACTGTTGTGATTATTTTGCTGCTTGTGTATCTCTGCTACCTTTAAACTACAAAAAAAAAAAAAAAAAAAAAAATCTTGCTTTTTTCCCACTTTCTGAAAGTTAAGGAAGTTCAGTTACAGATTTGCTGTTCTGAACTGTTTGGAAGTTTCTAGAAGGCCAGTGCTTGCTTGGGCTAAAGGGAAGTCTCTGTGTTCACCAGTGGGAGTGGTTATCACTGAACAGCCTGCCTGTCCCTAGAGGAGAGGTTACTACCTAGAAGCTGTAGTTTTCTTGGACATTTTGGGTCAATTCTAAACTCCTTGATCTCTCTCTCTTAAAACCAGGCTGCCTCGTGGTTTTGGTGTCTTTTCAGGCTTGCTAGTTGTTGCTGAAGCACCTACTAAGAGGAGAAAATGCTAAGAGATGAAAAGGAGCCAATTTTGTGATTTTAAGTATTTTCTTCTGATTGTTTAAGTTTTACTGCTTTGCCGCATACTTTTTGGCATTTTCCGGCTTGCTAAAGTTTATATCTGTAACAGTACTTGGAACACATCTAGAGCCTGTTTACTGCATTTCCTGTGTTGCACTTAATTTAAAATTGTTTTTTTCTCTAAAAACTGCATTTTACCTGATTTTGGCCTAGCACTCAAGTGTGGGGTCATTTATTGCACTGTTGTGATTATTTTGCTGCTTGTGTATCTCTGCTACCTTCAAACTACAACAAAAACAAAAAAACAAAAAAATCTTGCTTTTTTCCCACTTTCTGAAAGTAAAGAAAGTTAATTTACAGATTTGCTGTTTTGAACTGTTTGGAAGTTTCTAGAAGGCCAGTGCTTGCTTGGGCTAAAGGGAAGTCTCTGTGTTCACCAGTGGGAGTGGTTAACACCGAACAGCCTGCCTGTCCCTGGAGGAGTGGTTACTACCTAGAAGCTGTAGTTTTATTGGCCATTTTGGGTCAATTCTAAACTCCTTGATCTGTCTCTCTTAAAACCTTACAACTCTCTTTTTGTGCGGTTTTGAGCAATGAACAGCATCGGGCAGCACCGCCTAAACATGTTTAACATATTCCAGGCTCCACAAAGTCTGCTCTTCACTTTATCCCTTAGAACTGTTCAAACTCTCAAAGTAATCACTTTATTCTCTTTCTAAAGCCCTGCACTAGCTCAGCTCTTATAAGGAAACACTAACTAACTAAAGCACTACACCCTCCTTGACTTCTCATAAGTATTAGACTCCCGATTGGTCCTTCCTGATCAAGTGAAAAATCAGTTCCCTTCCCTAATCTGATCAGTAAAAAAAACAGTTCCCTATACTAATCTGGTATGTCCAAGGGTCATTTTCAAGTTTACTCTCCAGTCCAGCTGGTGAATCTGGGAATTTTGAGGCAATGTTACAATTGCCTTATGTACACAGACAACCCTCTCCTCCTTTCAACAAACTCTAATACATGTGAGAGATGCAGTTACACAGCCAAACTGGAGTTAGAGCTCTCTCAACCCAAGACTGGCACAGTCAGTCAGGAGGAAAAGGTAACCACCCACACCACAAATCCAGTCTCACACAGACCTATTGCATCTGCATATCCAACACATAAACACACAAAAACATACTCGGAGGCTCTAAATAAAAATATTCCTAAACAGCAAAGACCTCCTAAGCAGATATCCAAGCAACAGCCACCCATCAACAATACCCACAAATCACATATCTCACAAAATCAGTGTGCCTCACAGTCACAGCCCATAAGGCCAAACAACACACCAAATACACTTGTTATAGGGGACTCTATTGTCTGGCACATTGACGTCCCACTCACCAGACTGAACAAGGAGAAGGTCACTGTAAGCTGCTTGTTGGGTGCCAGGATCCGCCACATAACACAAGCACTCAGGTCACTCCAAAGCGAGTACAAGTATGACTCCGTCATTGTCCATGCTGGTGTGAATGACCTGAGACGTACCTTCCTGGACTACATGAAAAGAGACATAGAGGAGCTCTCTGACCATGTAGCCCAGGCTGGTATGTCCCTGACCTTGAGTAGCATCTTGCCCTCACCAAGAATTATGCCACAGTATAAAGACAAAATGATCAGTTTCAACAATTGGCTAAAGTATTGGTGTCATTCAAAGGGGATCCAGTGTCTGTCAGCCTGGTATGACATGCTCGACAAGCCACGTTGCTTCGCTAGGGATGGCTTGCACCTGTCACCCTTAGGCTTTCGTATACTGGCCAAGGCTCTTGCCACCCCCATAGTGCCTTTTTTAGGCAAGGCTCAAAGGACAAACCCACCTCCATAGACAACCCAAAAATAAAAAAACGAAAGGTAATGCTACTCAATGCCAGAAGTCTAAACCTCAAGATGCATGCACTCGAGACTCTCCTCAGTATGGAGAAAATCGATGTCTGTGCAGTAACAGAAACCTGGTTCAAGGCTCCTGAGAGTACCCCAGCACTACCAGGTTATAACTCATACCATGCGTTTCGGCCCCAAAACTCAGACCGAAGCACAAAAGGAGGGGGAGTATCTATATTCATCAAAGATACCTACACCTCCAGGTTAGTGGCACTGCACAAAGCATCAGAAAATGGCTTTCAGTTTGTAGCCTGCTACAGAACACCCTCCCTATTACAGGAACCCCTCTTGGCATTCCTGAGAACACTGGAGAATATGAAGGTCTCTTCAAACACTATGTTATTGAGTGACTTCAACTACCCAAACACTGACTGGGAAAACTACTCAAGCCCTAACACCCTCACCCAATGGTTCCTTATAAATTCTAATGCAATGGAACAACTGGTCATCACTCCCACAAGAGGGAACAACATATTGGACCTGGTCATCACCAACATGGGGACTCTATGTTCCACACCAGAGGTAAACCCCTCATTGGTAAGATCAGACCATAAACAAATTTCCCTGGACATCCATATCCCGTCCCCACCCCCAGCCAAGGAAATCACTGTAAAGAATTTCTCAAAAGCCAACTTTGAACTTCTCAAGACTGAGGTGGAATCCTTCAAAGCCCCTGGGCCAGAGGATAATACAGCCCAATCCGCAGAATCCTTTATAAATGCATTCTATGAGCACCTGCAGAAATGCATGGATCATGCTATCCCAAATAAAACCAAGCCTCACTCCTCCAAAAACAGGAGACCAGTCTGGTGGACCCCGGCCATAAATAAGCTATACAACAGAAGGAGGAAGCTACTACATGACAGAGTAAAATCCCAAAAAGGGAAGGCATCTCTGATCAGTATTAACAAGAAACTTTGATCCCTCATAAAATCATCAAAGGCCAGTTTCAAAAGAAAAATTGCCTTAGACACTAAAGATAATCACAAGGCCTTCTTTAGTTATGTCAGAAACATGGGCGGAAACTCCTAGATATGCTCTGAATTGTTGCATAATGGTACAAAATATACCAAACCTACAGACATAGCCAACATCCTGGCAGACAGATTCAGTGCAAACTTCTCCCCCCCTTCCCCCCCAAAGGAGCAAACGCCTATCCCAACTGAATGTAACCTCCCTGACATCACAGATGCACAGGTGAAAGCTGCCCTCTCCAAAGCAAAAAACACAGCATCTATGGGACCGGACGGTGCCCCAGGCTGTGTCTTACATGAGCTCCAAGAAGAACTGAACCCTCACATTAAGTCACTGTTCAAACTTAGCCTTACTACAGGATATGTACCCAAAGAAAGGCGTACAGCTACAGTGGTCCCACTCCACAAAGGTGGTGCCACAACAGACCCAGGAAACTAAAGCCCCATAAGCCTGACTAGTATGGTCTGTAAAGCTATGGAGCGTATTATCATGGAACTCATAAACAAAGACATTGGGAGCATCCAGACACTGGACCCTACCCAATTCGGCTTTGTTAAGGGCAGATCTTGCCTCTTAAACCTAGTTGATTTCTTTGAAACAGTTACCAAAGCCATAGATGAGGGCAAGGTAGTCCACCCAGCCTACCTGGACCTCACAAAAGCCTTCGACACAATACCCCACTCAGGCATCATAAATAAGCTTACCAGCTTAAATATCAACCCCTATATCACAAGATGGTTTGCAAACTGGCTCAGAGATAGAACCCACATGGTCAGAATCGCAGGTGCCATGTCTGAATCCAAACCAGTTACAAGTGGCATCCCACATGGCTCAGTTCTGGGACCTCTCTTGTTCGGTATATACTTCTCTGAGGTTCAGGCTAACACGGGGGGATTATGGCTGACAAAGTTTGCAGATGACTGCAAATTGGAGGCCATAATCGAATCTCCAGCTGACACAAGCATCCTCCAAAAGGGTCTCACAGAGACGGATGCTTGGTGCCAGAGCCACGGCCTCAAGCTAAATGCTAAAAGTGCATAGTCATCCCCTTTGGGAAAAACAAGGTGCCCACAAATTACCACATAGGTGGTAATCCATTAAGTATGGAAGAAATAATTAGAGATTTGGGGACCAACGTAGATAGTAATCTCTCCTTTGATAATCACGTTGCCAAAGTGGTTAGAAAGACCTTCTATATAGCCCACCTTATCATGAAAGGGTTCACATCTAGATCAAGAGAGGTCATTGTGCCCCTCTACTCATCACTCATCAGGCCCATAATTGAATACAATGCCCCTTTTGGGATGTACCTTGCCCGACACCTGCAGCAACTGGAGAGACCCCAAAAGTACCTCACCAAGAGGATCATGGGTTACAAACAGATGTCCTATGCAGCTCGACTAAAGAAACTCCAACTCTACTCAGTTGCTTACCACCTACTCAGAGGCGATCTATGCCTAACGTACAAAGCCATGTCAAACCCAGAATTAATGGACATGCTCCACCTCAAAAAAATCCAAGTCCCTTAGAGCTACATGCTCCAGGGACCTAAACCTCAGCACAAAAATAAATAGGACATGCTGGAGGGACAGATTCATTTCCCAGAGGCTCCCCTCACTCTGGAATAGAATCCCAATTCATGTTAGACATAGCCCCTCGCTGACCCTCTTCAAACAAAATTTGGACGCGTGGATGAGAAATTGCAAATTCACCCCTGGGATCTCTCCTGTGTCCTTGCTAGACAGAGGCACAGTAAACTAATCTTAAAAGGGTACCTTCTGTGACCTACTTTACAGAGGCACTGTAGGCTAATCTAATAGGGAGGTGGAAGCCAAATACACTCGAGTTAGACTTATAAATGCCCTAGGGCAGATAGCCTAGTATCTACCTATGAACCTATACATATATATAGTGTGTGTGTGTGTGTGTGTGTGTGTGTGTGTGTGTGTGCGTGTGTGTTGACAGCTAAAGAATAAAACCTAACCTGCCAAATTCTCTTTAACTGAGTTTTCTGGAACATCGGCAGCAGATAAGTCTAAATAGATCCAACTTCCTCTACTGATCATTAATAACATTGAACCAATCTGATGCGAGTATTTAATAAATCCTTTAACAGACAATTATGCTTTTGCCTAAAATCTGATTAAGATGTGTGTTCTTCTGGGACTGTGAGTTATACATCTAACAATCAAATTGCAAAATAACTGGGTCCTCTCCTCTCTTGAAGCTACTCACATTGGAGTGCCACTGCTAAAAATATACTTTATTTTGATGGAGGAAGCTGTTATATGTGAACCACAAAAAAAGAGAAATCCTTTTGTAGCTCAAGAAAGAAAGAGGGAACAATGCAAATCTCAGTTTGGTCTGTCACCAAGGAATAAAATGACAAGAATTTAGTGCTAAGTGAGTCAGCCAGAAATACTAACAAATCATACAGCCTATGTCACATCCTCCAAATTCAAGATTATAAAACAAAATAGATTTGTATGAAACAACTGACATTATTTGGGTTTGATGGAAGGTACTAGAATGGTCAACCTTCAACCCTTGTAATTTAAACAGAACAAAGACAACAGTGGGTAGGGTGAGCTTAGCCAGTAAATACAAACAAATCACATGGGATAAGTAAGAAGTAGGTATCAGACCTAGTCTTGACAGTTGATTAGAAACTTCCTCTAAAAAACTAATAATGTCTTACAAGAGGCAAAATCAAAAAGCTGCAGCACTGTTAAACTATTTAATAAGCTATGTGCACTTGGTTTTGCTCAACAGAAAGGAAATTGTTTATTCTGAACACATAAATTAAATGAACTTTTGGTCTTCTCTGAGATATAGTTTCAGCTAGAAAAGCAGTTTAAAAGGAAATACAAAATATTTGTCTATAGTTGGCAATCAACAAATGTATGCTTGACAGTTGGGATTAAATCCCCCCTCCCCCCAGATAAACATCTGTTTAACAATCTGTTTTCCATGCTACAACCAATAAGCTTCATACAAAACCCCACAATATCTATAGAACTAACCGTTTTGTATTGATCCAATAATCATGACTTTAATTTGCCATCTCTAGTCATTACGCTCAGTCACTATTTATTTTCTATATTCCCACTCATAGTGTCAGCAATCTGTTGTGCTGATTCCCCTTTTTACTTAGGAAGAATTTGACTACCTTCAACATATGACACAGTTAACATTGTGTGACATCTGCATTCATTCTATTTAAGGTACAGTTAGGAATGATGCATTTTCAATGGGTGAATTCTATATTAATTCTATTGACACACTTTCAATGTGTGATTTCTGTATTAATCCTATTTAAGGTACTGTTAGGAATGACGCATTTTCAATGTGTGATTTGTGCATTAATCCTATTTAAGGAACTGTTAGGAGTGACACATTTTTCAATGTGTGATTTCTATATTAAGCCTATTTAAGGTATTGTCAGGAATGACACATTTCAATGTGTGATTTCTGTATGAATCTTATTTAAGGTATTGTTAGGAGTGACTAATTTTCAATGTGTGATGTCTATATTAATCCTGTTTAAGGTATTGTTAGGAATGAAGCATTTTCAATGTGTGATTTTTGCATTAATCCTATTTAAGGTACTGTTAGGAGTGAAGCATTTTCAATGTGTGATTTCTATATTAATCCTGTTTAAGGTACTGTTAGGAATGACGCATTTTCAATGTGTGATTTCTGTATTAATCCTATTTAAGGTACTGTTAAGAATGACACATTTTCAATGTGTGATTTCTGTATTAATCTTATTTAAGGTACTGTTAGGAATGACACATTTTCCATGTGTGATTTCTGCATTAATCCTATTTAAGGTACTGTTAGGAATGACGCATTTTCAATGTGTGATTTCTATATTAATCCTATTTAACGTATTGTTAGGAGTGATGCATTTTCAATGTGTGATTTCTCTATTAGTCGTACTTAAGGTACTGTTAGGAGTGATGTATTTAAAATGTGTGAAATCGATATTAATTCTGTTTAAGGTCCTGTTAGGAATGATGCATTTTCAATGTAGGATTTCTGTATTAATCCTATTTAAGACACTGTTAGGAGTGACGCATTTTCAATGTGTGTGTGATTTCTGTATTAATCCTATTAAACGTACTGTTAGGAATGATGCATTTTCCATGTGTGATTTCTGTATTAATCCCATTTTAAGGTACTGTTAGGAGTGATGCATTTTCAATGTGTGATTTCTATATTAATCCTATTTAAGGTACTGTTAGGAATGATGCATTTTCAATGTGTGATTTCTATGTTAATCCCGTTCACGGCATTGAAAGGAATGACGCATTGTCAATCAGTGATTTCTGTATTAATCCTATTTAAGGTACTGTTAGGAATGACGAATTTTCAGTGCATGATTTGTGTATTAATCCTATTTAAGGTATTATTAGGAGTGAAACATTTTCAATGTGAGATTTCTACATTAATCCTATTTAAGGTAGTGTTTGGAATAATGCATTTTCAATGTGTGATTTCTATATTAATCCTGTTTAGGGTACTGTTAGGAATTATATATTTTCAATGTGTGATTTCTGTATTAATCCTTTTTAAGGTACAGTTATTAATGATGCATTCTCAATGTGTGAATTCTATAGTCATCCTACTTAAGGTACTGTTAGGGATGATGCATTTTCAATGTTTGAATTCTATATTAAACTTATTTAAGGTATTGTTAGGAATGAAGCATTTTCAATGTGTGAATTTTATATTATTCTTATTTAAGGTATTGATAGGAATGACACATTTTCAATGTGTGAATTCTATAATAATCCTTCTTAAGGTATTATTAGGAATGATGCATTTTAAATTAGTGATTTCTATATTAATCCTATCTGAGGTACTGTTAGGAATGATGCATTTTTAATGTATGAATTCTATACTAATCTTATTTAAGGTATTGTTAGGAATGATGCATTTTCAATGTGTGAATACTATATTAATCTTTTTTAAGGTATTGTTAGGAATGACGCATTTTCAATGTGTGATTTCTATATTAATCCTGTTTAAGGTACTGTTAGGAATGATGCATTTTCAATGTGTGAATTCTGTATTAATCTTATTTAAGGTACTGTTAGGAATGACACATTTTCAATATGTGATTTCTTTATTAATACTATTTAAGGTATTGTTAGGAACGATGCATTTTCAATGGGTGAATACTATAATTATCCAATTCAAGGTACTGTTACGAATGACACATTTTTCAATGTGTGATTTCTGTATTAATCCTATTCAAGGTATTGTTAGGAATGATGCATTTTCAATGTGCAAATTCTATATTAATCCTAATTAAGGTACAGTTAGGAATGATGTATTCTCAATGTGTGAATTCTATATTAATCCTTTTTAAGGTACTGTTAGGAATGACTCATTTTCATTGAGTGAATTCTATATAATCCTATTTAAAGTATGGTTAGGAATGACACATTTTCAATGGGTGAATTCTATATTAATCCTATTCAAGGTACTGTTACGAATGACGCATTTTCAATGTGCGATTTCTGTATTAATGCTATTTAAGGTACTGTTAGGAATGATGCATTTTCAAAGTGTGAATTCTACATTAATTCTATTTAAGGTACTGTTAGGAATGATGCATTTTCAATGTGTGAATTCTATATTAATCCTATTTAAGGTATTGTTAAAAATGACACATTTTCAATGGGTGAATTCTATATTCATTCTATTCAAGGTATTTTTACGAATTAAGCATTTTCAATGTGTGATTTCTGTATTAATCTTATTTAAGGTATTGTTAGGAATGATGCATTTTCAATGTGTGAATTCGATATTAGTTATATTTATGATACTGTTTGGAATGACACATTTTCAATGTGTGGTTTCTTTAATAGTCCTATTTAAGGTATTGTTAGGAATGATGCATTTTCAATGTGTGAATTCTATATTAATCCAATCTAAGGTACTGTTAGGAATGATGCATTTTCAATGTGTGAATTCTATATTAATCCATCTTAAGGTACTGTTAGGAATGACGCATTTTTAATGTGTGAATTCTAAATTAATCCTACTTATGGTATTGTTAGGAGTGACGCATTTTCTATGTGTGATTTTCGTATTAATCCTATTTAAGATATTGTTAGGAATGACGCATTTTCAATGAGTAATTTATATTAATCCTATTTAAGGTACTGTTAGGAATGACACATTTTAAAACTAAATATATATTAATCCCATTTATGGTATTGTTAGGAGTGATTCATTTTCTATGTGTGATTTCTGTATTAGCCGTATTTAAGGTACTGTAAGGAGTGATGTATTTTCATGTGTGAAATCTATATTAATCCTGATTAAGGTCCTGTTAGGAATGATGCATTTTCAATGTGTGATTTCTGTATTAATCCCATTTCAGGTACTGTAAGGAATGAAGCATTTTCAATGTGTGATTTCTGTATTAATCCCATTTTAAGGTACTGTTAGGAGTCATGCATTTTCAATGTGTGATTTCTATATTAATCTTATTTAAGGTACTGTTAGGAATTATGCATTTTCAATGTGTGATTTCTATGTTAATCCCATTTAAGGTATTGTTAGGAATGGCGCATTTTCAATCTGTGATTTCTGTATTAATCCTATTTAAGGTACCGTTTGGAATGACGCATTTGCAATGTGAGATTTCTATATTAATCCTATTCAAGGTACTGTTTGGAATTATACATTTTCAATGTGTGATTTCTGTATTAATCCTATTTAAGGTATTGTTAGGAATGATGCATTTTCAATGTGTGATTTCTGAATTAATCCAATTTAAGGTGCAGTTATTAATGATGAATTTTCAATGTGTGAATTCTATTAAGGTACTGTTAGGGATGATGCATTTTCAATGTGTGAATTCTATATTAATCCTAATTAAGGTATTGTTAGGAATGATGCATTTTCAATGTTTGAATTGGATATTAATCTTATTTAAGGTATTGTTAGGAATGAAGCATTTTCAATGTGTGAATTCTATACTAATCTTATTTAAGGTATTGATAGGAATGACACATTTTCAATGTGTGAATTCAATAATAATCCTTTTTAAAGTATTATTAGGAATGATGCATTTTCAATGTGTGATTTCTATATTAATCCTATCTAAGGTACTGTTAGGAATGATGCATTTTCAATGTGTGATTTCTGTATTAATCCTGTTCAAGATATTGTTAGGAATGAAACATTTTCAATGTGTGATTTCTATATTAATCCTATTTAAGATACTGTTAGGAATGACACATTTTCAATGTGTGATTTTTGTATTAATCCTATTTAATGTATTGTTAGGAGTGACACATTGTCACTGTGTGAATTCTATACTAATTCTATTTAAGACACAGTTAGGAATGATGCATTTTCAATGTGGGAATTCTATAAGAATCCTATTTAAGGTACTGTTAGGAATGATGCATTATCAATGTGTGAATTCTATATTAATAGTATTTAAGGTACTGTTAGAAATGATGCATTTTCAATGTGGGAATTATACACTAATCTTATTTAAGAGAACAAAATACCAAAATCCACCGTAACGCAAACGGACCTCTGTGTCTTGGGAAATACACACACTACTTCAATGCTTCAATTGCACCAATGATAACCAGCAGCACAAAAACTTTTAACAACAAACGGATTACTCAAATAGCGACAGTACATTTATTGAATCCAGACTGCAAAAGGTTAAGCGCTTTCACTTGTATAAATACAAGCTTCATCAGAACACTAAAACTGACGTTAGCAGATCTTTAAATAACTTTTTTAGCGCCAATTCTTTTTGAAATCAGTCTTACTAATTTTAAAGACATACATACACATTAACTAACATAGCAATACTACAATAGTAAATTGTTGTATTACATACAAAAAAATAAACTAAAATAATTAAAATGAATTGTAGTTAAAAATATACTTCAAAAAATCAGTTCAAAAACGTTTCTGTCCCACTGGTCATCGTTGGTGCAATTGAAGCAGTGAAGGAGTGTGTGGATTTCCCAAGACACAGAGATCTGTTTGTGTTACGGTGGATTTTGGTATTTTGTTCTCAGTTGTTCCATTGTTCGCACTGATGGTCTTCTAATCTTATTTTAGGTATTGTGAGGAATGATGCATTTTCAATGTGTGAATTCTATATTAATATTACTTAAGGTATTGCTAGGAATGACGCATTTTCAATGTGTGATTTCTAAATTAATCATATTTAAGGTATTGTTAGGAATGAAGCATTTTCAATGTGTGATTTATATATTAATCCAATTTAAGGTACTGTTAGGAATGACGCATTTTCAATGTGGGATTTCTATATTAATCATATTTAAGGTAATGTTAGTTGTGATGCATTTTCAATGTATTATTTCCATATAAATCCTATTTAAGGTACTGTTAGGAATGACGCATTTTCAATGTGTGAATTCTCTATTAATCCTTTTTAAGGTACTGTTAGGAATGAAGCATTTTCAAGGAGTGAATTCTATATTAATTCTATTTAAGGCACTGTTAAGATGATGCATTTTCAATCTGTGAATTCTATATTAATACTATTTAAGTTATTGTCAGGAATGACGCATTTTCAATGGGTGAATTCTATATTTATTCTATTCAAGGTACTGTTATGAATGACGCATTTTCAATCTGTGATTTCTGTATTAATCATATTCAAGATATTGTTAGTAATGATGCATTTTCAATGTGTAAATTCTATAGTAATCCTATTTAAGGTACAGTTAGGAATGACGCATTTTCAATGTGTGAATTCTATATTAATTCTATTTAAGGCACAGTTAGGAATCATGCATTTTCAATGTGTGAATTCTGTACTAATCCTATTTAAGGTACTGTTAGGAATGATGCATTATCAATGTGTGAATTCTATATTAATCCTATTTAAGGTATTGTTAGCAATGACGCATTTTCAATGCCTGAATTCTATACTATTCTTATTTAAGGTATTGTTAGGATCCTATTTAAGGTACTGTTAGGAATGATGCATTATCAATGTGTGAATTCTATATTAATCCTATTTAAGGTATTGTTAGCAATGACGCATTTTCAATGCCTGAATTCTATACTATTCTTATTTAAGGTATTGTTAGGGATGGCACATTTTCAATGTGTGAATTCCATACTAATCTTATTTAAGGTATTGTTAGAAATGACGCACTTTCAATGTGTGAATTCTACATTAATCCTACTTAAGGTATATTTAGGAATTAAGCATTTTCAATGTCTAATTTATATATTAATCCTATATAAGGTACTGTTAGGAATGCCACATTTTCAATGTGTCATTTCTGTATTAATCATATTTAAGATATTGTTAGGAGTGACGCATTTTCAATGTGCGATTTCTGTATTAATCCTATTTAAGGTACTGTTAGGAATGATGCATTTTCAATGTGTGAATTCTGTATTAATCCTAATTAAGGTACTGTTAGGAATGACACATTTTCAATGTGTGATTTCTTTATTAATCCTATTTAAGGTATTATTAGGAATGACGCATTTTCTATGTGTGATTTATTTATTAATTCTATTTAAGGTATTGTTAGGAATGACGCATTTTCACTGTGTGAATTATCTGTTAATCCTATTTAAAGTACTGTTAGGTTTCTGTATTAATCTTATTTAGGGTACTGTTTGGAGTAATGCATTTTCAATGTGTGAATTCTATAGTAATCCAATTTAAGGTACTGTTAAAAATGACGCATTTTAATGTGGGAATTCTATATTAATCCTATTTAAGATATTGTTAGGAATCACACATTTTCAATGTGTGAATTCTCTGTTAATCCTATTTAATGTACTGTTAGGAATGACGCATTTTCAATATGTGATTTCTATTAATCCTATTTAAGGTACTGTTAGGAATGGCACATTTTCAATGTGTGACTTCTATATTAATCCTATTTAAGGTAGTTAGGAATGACGCATTTTCAATGTGTGAATTCTATATGAATCCTACTTAAGGTACTGTTTGAAATGACACATTTTCAATATGTGAATTCTATATTAATCCTATTTAAGGTATTGGTAGGAGTGATGCATTTTCTATGTGTGATTTCTGTACAAGTCGTATTTAAGATACTTCTAGGAGTGATGGCTTTTAAATGTATGAATTCTATATTAATCCTATTTAAGGTACTGTTAGGGATGATGCATTTTCAATGTGTGACTTCTGTATAATCCTATTTAAGGCACTGTTAGGAGTGACGCCTTTTCAATGTGTGATGTCTGTGTTAATCCTATTTAAGGTACTGTTAGGAATGACACATATTCAAAGTGTGATTTCTGTATTAATTCTATTTAAGGTACTGTTAGCAATGACCCTTTTTCAAAGTTTGATTTCTGTATTAATCCTATTTAAGATACTCTTAGGAATAATGCATTTTCAATGTGTGATTTCTGTATTAATCATATTTAAGGTATTGTTAGGAGTGACGCATTTTCAATGTGTGATTTCTGTATAAATCCTATTTAAGGTACTGTTAGGAATGATGCATTTTCAAAGTGTGAATTCTATATTATTTCTATTTAAGGTACTGTTAGGAATGATGAATTTTCAATGTGTGAATCCTACATTAATCCTATTTAAGGTATTGTTAGGAATGACATATTTTCATTGTGTGAATTCTATATTAATCCTACTCAAGGTACTGTTACGAATGATGCATTTTCAGTGTGTGAATTCTATATTAATCCTATTTAAGGTATTGTTAGGAATGACGCATTTTCAATGCATGAATTCTATAATAATCATATTTAAGGTAATGTTAGGAATGATGCATTTTTAATGTGTGATTTCTATATTAATCCTATCTAAGGTATAGTTAGGAATGACGTATTTTCAATTTGTGATTTATGTATTAATCATATTTAAGGTATTGTTAGGAGTGACCCATTTTCAATGTGTGATTTCTATATTAATCCTATTTAAGGTACTGTTAGGAATGGCATATTTTCAATGTGTGAATTCTATATTAATCCTTTTTAAGGTACTGTTAGAAATGACACATTTTCAATGTGTGATTTCTTTATTAATCCTATTTAAGGTATTGTTAGGAACAATGCATTTTCAATGGTGAATTCTATATCAATCATATTTAAGGTACTATTAGGAATGACACATTTTCAATGTATAAATTCTATATTAATCCTATTTAAGGTATTTGTAGGAGTGATGTATTTTCAATGTATGAATTCTATATTAATTCTGTTTAAGGTACTTTTAGGAATGATGCATTTTCAGTGTGTGAATTCTATATTAACCTTATTTAAGGTACTGTTAGGAATGATGCATTTTTAATGTGTGATTTCTATATCAATCCTATCTAAGGTACTGTTAGGAATGACGCTTTTTCAATGTGTGATTTTTTGTATTAATCCTATTTAAGGTACTGTTAGGAGTGATGCATTTTCAATGTGCGATTTCTTTATTAATCTAATTTAAGGTACTGTTAGGAATGATGCATTTTCAATGTATAATTTCTATATTAATCCTATTTAAGGTACTGTTAGGACTGATGCATTTTCAATGTGTATTAATCCTATTTACGGTATTGTTAGGAGTGACACATTTTCAATGTAGATTTCTATATTAATCCTATTTAAGGTACTGTTAGGAATGATGCATTTTTAATGTGTGATTTCTATATTAATCCTATCTAAGGTACTGTTAAAAATGAAGCATTTTCAATGTGTCATTTCTGTATTAATCCTATTTAAGATTGTGTTAGGAGTGATGCATTTTCCATGTGCGATTTCTTTATTAATCCCATTTAAGGTACTGTTAGGAATGATACATTTACAAAGTGTGATTTGTGTATTAATCCTATTTAAGGTATTGTTAGGAGTGACACATTTTCAGTGTTGATTTCTATATTAATCCTATTTAAGATTCTGTTAGGAATGATGCATTTTCAATGCATGATTTGTGTATTAATCCTATTGAAGGTATTGTTAGGAGTGACACATTTTCAGTGTTGATTTCTATATTAATCCTATTTGAGATTCTGTTAGGAATGATGCATTTTCAATGGGTGAATTCTGTATTAATCCTATTTAAGGTACTGTTAGGAATGACGCATGTTCAATGTGCGAATTCTATATTAATGCTATCTAAGGTACTGTTAGGAATAAAGCATTTTCAATGTGTCATTTCTGAATTAATCCTATTTAAGGTTTTGTTAGGAGTGATGTATTTTCCATCTGTGATTTCTATATTAATCCTATTTAAGGTACTGTTAGGAATTCCTAACAACACCTTAAATAGGATTAATAAAGAAATCACACATTGAAAATGTGTCATTCCTAACAGTACCTTAAATAGGATTGATATAGAATTCACACATTGAAAATGCATCATTCCTAACATACCTTAAATAGGATTAATATAGAAATCACAAATTGAAAATATGTCATTCCTAAAAATACTCTATATAAGATTAATACAGAAACCACACATTGAAAATGCGTCATTCGTAACAGTACCTTGAATAGGATTAATATAGAATTCACCCATTGAAAATGCGTCATTCCTAACAATACCTTAAATAGGATTAATATAAAATTCACCCATTGAAAATGCATCATTCCTAACAATACCTTGAATGGAATTAATGCAGATATCACACATTGAGAATGCATCATTCGTAACAGTATCTTGAATAGGATTAATATAGAATTCACCAATTGAAAATACAACATCCCTAACAATACCTTAAATAGGATTAATATAGAATTCACAAATTGAAAATGCATCATTCTTAACAGTACCTTAAATAGATTTAATATAGAATTCAGCCATTGAAAATGCATGATTCCTAACAATACCTTAACCAGGATAAATATAGAATTCAAAGATTGAAAATGCATCATTCCTAACTGTACCTTAAATAGGATTAATATAGATTTCACACATTGAAAATGCATCATTCCTAACAATACATTGAATAGGATTAATACAGAAATCACAAATTGAAAATGCGTCACTTGTAACAATGCCTTGAATATAATTAATGTAGAATTCACGCATTGAAAATGCGTTGTTCCTAACAATACCTTAAATAAGATTAATAAAGAAATCACACATTGAAAATGTGTCATTCCTAACAGTACTTTAAATAGCGTTAATATAGAATTTACACGTTGAAAATCCATCATTCCTAACAGTACCTTAAATACGGTTAACATAGAAATCGCACATTGAAAATGCGTCACTCCTAACAATACCTTAAACATGATTAATACAGAAATCACACAAGGAAAATGCATCATTCCTAACAGTACCTTAGATAGGATTAATATACATATCACACATTGAAAGTGTGTCATTCCTAACAATATTTTAAATAGGATTATTATGGAAGTCACACACTGAAAATGTGTCATTCCTAACAATACCTTAAATAAGATTAATATAGAATTCACATATTGAAAATGCGTTGTTCCTAACAATACCTTAAATAAGATTAATAAAGAAATCACACATTGAAAATGTGTCATTCCTAACAGTACCTTAAATAGCGTTAATATAGAATTTACACATTGAAAATGGGTCATTCCTAACAGTACCTTAAATAGGGTTAACATAGAAATCGCACATTGAAAATGCGTCACTCCTAACAATACCTTAAATATGATTAATACAGAAATCACACATGGAAAATGCATCATTCCTAACAGTACCTTAGATAGGAATATAATACATATCACACATTAAAAATGAGTCATTCCTAGCAATATTTTAAATAGGATTATTATGGAATTCACACACTGAAAATGTGTCATTCCTAACAGTAAATTAAACAGGATTAATATAGAATTCACACATTGAAAATGTACCATTCCTAACTGTAGCTTAAATAGGATTAATACAGAAATCTCACATTGAAAATGTGTCACTGCTAACAATACCTTAAATCAGATTAATACACAAATCACACATTGAAAATACATCATTCTTAACAGTACCTTAAATAGGATTAATATAGAATTCACAAATTAAAAATGCATCATTCTTAACAGTACCTTAAATCAATTTAATATAGAATTCACCCACTGAAAATGCATGATTCCTAACAATACCTTAACCAGGATAAATATAGAATTCAAAGATTGAAAATGCATCATTCCTAACTGTACCTTAAAAAGGATTAATCTAGATTTCACACATTGAAAATGCATCATTCCTAACAATACACTGAATAGGATTAATACAGAAATCACAAATTGAAAATGTGTCATTCATAACAATGCCTTGAATATAATTAATGTAGAATTCACGCATTGAAAATGCGTCACTCCTAACAATACCTTAAATATGATTAATACAGAAATCACACATGGAAAATGCATCATTCCTAACAGTACCTTAGACAGGATTAATATACATATCACACATTAAAAATGTGTCATTCCTAACAATATTTTAAATAGGATTATTATGGAATTCACACACTGAAAATGCATCATTCCTAACAGTACCTTAAATAGCGTTAATATAGAATTTACACATTGAAAAAGCGTCATTCCTAACAGTACCTTAAATAGGGTTAACATAGAAATCGCACACTGAAAATGCGTCACTCCTAACAATACCTTAAATATGATTAATACAGAAATCACACATGGAAAATGCATCATTGGTAACAGTACCTTAGATAGGATTAATATACATATCACACATTAAAATGTGTCATTCCTAACAATATTTTAAATAGGATTATTATGGAATTCATACACTGAAAATGCGTCAGTCTTAACAATACCTTAAATAAGATTAATATAGAATTCACACATTGAAAATGCGCCATTCCTAACAGTACCTTAAATAGGATTAATACAGAAATCACAAATTGAAAATGCATAATTCGTAACAATTCCTTGAATATAATTAATGTAGAATTCATGCATTGAAAATGCATTGTTCCTAACAATACCTTAAGATTAATAAAGAAATCACACATAGAAAATGAGTCATTCCTAACAGTACCTTAAATAGCGTTAATATAGAATTTACACATTGAAAATGCATTATTCCTAACAGTACCTTAAATAGGGTTAACATAGCAATCGCACATTGAAAATGCGTCACTCCTAACAATACCTTAAATATGATTAATACAGGAATCACACATGGAAAATGCATCATTCCTAACAGTACCTTAGACAGGATTAATATACATATCACACATTAAAAATGTGTCATTCCTAACAATATTTTAAATAGGATTATTATGGAATTCACACACTGAAAATGCGTCATTCCTAACAGTACCTTAAACAGGATTAATCTAGAATTCACAAATTGAAAATGCACCATTCCTAACTGTAGCTTAAATAGGATTAATATAGAAATCTCACATTGAAAATGTGTCACTTCAAACAATACCTTAAATCAGATTAATACACAAATCACACATTGAAAATACATCATTCTTAATAGTACCTTAAATAGGATTAATATAGAATTCACAAATTGAAAATGCATCATTCTTAACAGTACCTTAAACAGATTTAATATAGAATTCACCCATAGAAAATGTGTGATTCCTAACAATACCTTAACCAGGATAAATATAGAATTCAAAGATTGAAAATGGATCATTCATAACTGTACCTTAAATAGGATTAATATAGATTTCACACATTGAAAATGCATCATTCCTAACAATACATTGAATAGGATTAATACAGAAATCACAAATTGAAAATGCGTCATTTGTAACAATGCCTTGAATATAATTAATGTAGAATTCACGCATTGAAAATGCAGTGTTCCTAACAATACCTTAAATAAGATTAATAAAGAAATCACACATTGAAAATGTGTCATTCCTAACAGTACCTTAAATAGCGTTAATATAGAATTTACACATTGAAAATGCATCATTCCTAACAGTACCTTAAATAGGGTTAACATAGAAATCGCACATTGAAAATGCGTCACTCCTAACAATACCTTAAATATGATTAATACAGAAATCACACATGGAAAATGCATCATTCCTAACAGTACCTTAGATAGGATTAATATACATATCACACATTAAAAATGTGTCATTCCTAACGATATTTTAAATAGGATTATTATGGAATTCACACACTGAAAATGCATCATTCCTAACAATACCTTAAATAAGATTAATATAGAATTCACACATTGAAAATGCGCCATTCCTAACAGTACCTTAAATAGGATTAATATAGAATTCACACATTGAAAATGCACCATTCGTAACTGTAGCTTAAATAGGATTAATACAGAAATCTCACATTGAAAATGTGTCACTCCTAACAATACCTTAAATCAGATTAATACACAAATCACACATTGAAAATATGTCATTCTTAACAGTACCTTAAATAGGATTTATATAGAAATTACACTTTGAAAATGCATCATTCTTAACAGTACCCTAAATAGGATTAATACAGAAATCAAGCATTGAAAATGCATCACTCCTAACAGTACCTTAAATAGGATTAATACAGAAATCCCACATTGAAAAAGTGTCATTCCTAACAGTACCTTAAATAGGATTAATACAGAAATGAAACACTGAAAATGTGTCCTTCCTAACAGTATTTTAAATAGGATTAATACAGAAATCACACATTGAAAAGGTGTCATTCTAACAGTGCCTTAAATAGGATTAATACCGAAATCACACATTGAAAATGCATCACTTCGACCAGTACCTTAAATAGGATTAATATAGAATTCACCCATTGAAAATGCATTGTTCCTAACAATACCTTAAATAGGATTAATAAAGAAATCACACATTGAAAATGTTTCATTCCTAACAGTACCTAAAATAGGATTTATATAGAATTCACACATTGAAAATGCATCACATCTAACAATACCTTAAGTATGATTAATACAGAAATCACACATTGAAAATGCATCATTCCTAACAGTACCTTAGATAGGATTAATATAGAAATCACACATTAAAAATGTGTCATTCCTAACAATACCTTAAATAGGATTATTATAGAATTCACACATTGAAAATGTGTCATTCCTAACAATACCTTAAATAGGATTAATATAGAATTCACTCATTGAAAATGCATCATTCGTAACAGTACCTTGAATAGCATTAATATAGAATTCACACATTGAAAATGCGTCATTCCTAACAATACCTTAAATAGGATTAGTATAGAATTCACACAATGAAAATGTGTCATTCCTAACAGTACCTTAAACAGAATTAATATAGACATGGTAAAGGAACCAAGGCACAGAATGTCCTAGTTTAAACACAGTCCGAGAATAAATAAAACGTAGGTAAAATCCAAGGTAAATTTATTCACTCAGGTAAGCGCTTTCATGATACACCTATCACTTCTTCAGACCTTCAGACAAACACTTCATACCCAATTATATTTAAACAGTATTCAAACCAATCAGATCAAACCAATTAATGCTTGAAGTAATTAGTACTTACAGTAAAACCAGTCATTCTGCAATATGTACAAAGTCATACTGGAAAAGCATATCAAGTGTAGATACGTAATAAACATTGTAACTTAAAATGCATTACTTAAAAACAATTAAAATATATATATTTAATATGTTTCTCTGTCTTTCATTAAAATAATTTAATTTCATTTGAACAACCTCCTATTCTTCAGATCTGGTTTCAAGGGTATTCTGAGATTAAAGCCCTTTCCTTTATTTGCTTTTAATCTGATAGTCCACCTAGTTTCAGAGGTCTCTGTATGGTTCCTTATATCACCACCTCTTTCATTAGGAATAATTCTCTCAATAACTGAGAACATAAAATTATAGTCATTGCCTTCAGAGGACACATTTGTGGCTAACGCATTAGTGGCAACACCATTCCTAATATTTAATAAGTGTTACCTAATTCTAAATCTTAGCTGTCTGTCAGTCTTGCCCACATAAAATGCAGAGCATTTCTGACAGACAGCCAAGTAGACCACATGGTTTGTGTTACAATTGGCTGCTACACTAAAATCATATATTTGCTTAGTGTTTGGATGTGTAAATACATTCTCATGATTTATGTATATACATTGATTGCATCCACCGCAAGGAACCGTCCCTTTTACTCCTGCCATATCTTGTCCCTTATTATGATGTGGATAGCATAACATCCTTTTCCACATCATAATAAGGGACAAGATATGTATCAATGTATATACCTTAAATAGGATTATAATAGAATTCACACGTTGAAAATGTGTCATTCCTAACAGTACCTTAAATAGGATTTATACAGAAATCACACACTGAAAATGCGTCATTTGTAACAGTGCCTTGAATAGAATTAATCTTATTTAAGGTATTGTTAGGAGTGGCACAGTTTCAATGTTGATTTCTATATTAATCCTATTTAAGGTACTGTTAGGAATGACAAATTTTCAATGTGTAAATTCTATATTAATCCTATTTAAGGTACTGTTAAAAATGATGCATTTTCAATGTGTGAATTCTATATTAATCTTATTTAAGGTACTGTAAGGAATGACACATTTTTATTATGTGACTTTTATGTTAATCCTATCTAAAGTACTGTTAGGAATGCAGCATTTTCAATGTGTCATTTCTGTATTAATCATATTTAAGGTATTGTTAGGAGTGACGCATTTTCAATGTGTGATTTCTATATTAATCCTATTTAAGGTACTCTTATCTTAAGAATGACACATTTTCAACATGTGATTTCTTTATTAATCCTATTTAAATTATTGTTAGGAATGATGCATTTTCAATGGGTAATTTCTACATTAAACCTATTCAAGGTACTGTTAAGAATGACGCATTTTCAATGTGTGACACATTGGAAATGCGTCATTTATAACAGTACCTTGAAGAGAATTAATATACAATTCAACCATTGAAAATGTGTCATTCGTAACAATACCTTAAATAGGATTGATATAGAATTCACACATTGAAAATGCATCAATCCTAAATGCACCTTAAATACGATTAATATAGAATTCACACACTGAAATTGCATCATTACTAACAATACCTTGGATAGAATTAATGCAGATATCACACATTGAAAATGCATCATTCGTAACAGTATCTTGAATAGGATTAATATAGAATTCACCAGTTGAAAATACAACATTCCTAACAATATCTTAAATAGGATTAATATAGAATTCACAAATTGAAAATGCATCATTCTTAACAGTACCTTAAACAGATTTAATATAGAATTCACCCATTGAAAATGTGTGATCCCTAACAATACCTTAACCAGGATAAATATAGAATTCAAAGATTGAAAATGCATCATTCCTAACAATACACTGAATAGGATTAATACAGAAATCACAAATGGAAAATGCGCCATTCGTAACAATGCCTTGAATATAATTAATGCAAAATGCACGCATTGAAAATGTGTTGTTCCTAACAATACCTTAAATAAGATTAATAAAGAAATCACACATTGAAAATGTGTCATTCCTAACAGTACCTTAAATAGTGTTAATATAGAATTTACACATTGAAAATGCGTCATTCCTAACAGTACCTTAAATAGGGTTAACATAGAAATTGCACATTGAAAATGCGTCACTCCTAACAATACCTTAAATATGATTAGTACAGAAATCACACATGGAAAATGCATCATTCCTAACAGTACCTTAGATAGGATTAATATACATATCACACATTAAAAATGTGTCATTCCTAACAATATTTTAACTAGGATTGTTATGGAATTCACACACTGAAAATGCGTCATTCCAAACAATACCTTAAATAAGATTAATATAGAATTCACACATTGAAAATGCATTGTTCCTAACAATACCTTAAATAAGATTAATAAAGAAATCACACATTGAAAATGTGTCATTCCTAACAGTACCATAAATAGCGTTAATATAGAATTTACACATTGAAAATGGGTCATTTCTAACAGTACCTTAAATAGGGTTAACAGAAATCGCACATTGCTAATGCGTCACTCCTAACAATACCTTAAATATGATTAATACAGAAATCACACATGGAAAATGCATCATTCCTAACAGTACCTTAGATAGGATTAATATACATATCACACATTAAAAATGTGTCATTCCTAACAATATTTTAAATAGGATTATTATGGAATTCACACACTGAAAATGCATCATTCCTAACAATACCTTAAATAAGATTAATATATAATTCACACATTAAAAATGCACCATTCCTAACAGTACCTTAAACAGGATTAATACAGAAATCACAAATTGAAAATGCATCATTCGTAACAATGCCTTGAATATAATTAATGTAGAATTCACACATTGAAAATGCGTTGCTCCTAACAATACCTTAAATAAGATTAATAAAGAAATCACACATTGAAAATGTGTCATTCCTAACAGTACCTTAAATAGCATTGATATAGAATTTACACATTGAAAATGCGTCATTCCTAACAGTACCTTAAACAGGATTAATATAGAATTCACACATTGAAAATGCGCCATTCCTAACTGTAGCATAAATAGGATTAATATAGAAATCTCACATTGAAAATGTGTCACTTCTAACAATACCTTAAATCAGATTAATACACAAATCACACATTGAAAATACGTCATTCTTAACAGTACCTTAAATAGGATTAATATAGAAT
The DNA here is from genome assembly GCF_019279795.1 of Protopterus annectens. Taxonomy (NCBI): domain Eukaryota; kingdom Metazoa; phylum Chordata; order Ceratodontiformes; family Protopteridae; genus Protopterus; species Protopterus annectens. The sequence continues at coordinate 987,185,494 of NC_056737.1, read as the reverse complement.
TCACAAATTGAAAATGCATCATTCTTAACAGTACCTTAAATAGATTTAATATAGAATTCACCCATTGAAAATGCGTGATTCCTAACAATACCTTAACCAGGATAAATATAGAATTCAAAGAGTGAAAATGCATCATTCCTAACTGTACCTTAAATAGGATTAATATAGATTTCACACATTGAAAATGCATCATTCCTAACAATACAGTGAATAGGATCAATACAGAAATCACAAATTGAAAATGCATCATTCGTAACAATGCCTTGAATATAAGTAATGTAGAATTCACACATTGAAAATGTGTTGTTCCTAACAATACCTTAAATAAGATTAATAAAGAAATCACACATTGAAAATGTGTCATTCCTAACAGTACCCTAAATAGCATTAATATAAAATTTACACATTGAAAATTAGTCATTCCTAACAGTACCTTAAATAGGATTAATATAGAAATCAAGCATTGAAAATGCATCACTCCTAACAATACCTTAAATAGGATTAATACAGAAATCACACATTGAAAAAGTGTCATTCCTAAAAGTACCTTAAATAGGATTAATACAGAAATGAAACATTGAAAATGTGTCATTCCTAACAGTATTTTAAATAGGATTAATACAGAAATCACGCATTGAAAAGGCGTCATTCTAACAGTGCCTTAAATAGGATTAATACAGAAATCACACATTGAAAATGCATTATTCCTAACAGTACCTTAAACAGGATAAATATAGAATTCATACATTGAAAATACGGCACTCCTAAAAGTAACTTAAGTATGACTTATACAGAAATCACACATACAAAATGAATCACTCCTAGCAATACCTTAAATAGGATTAATATAGAGTTCACCCATTGAAAATTCACCAATTGAAAATACAACATTCCTAACAGTACCTTAAATAGGATTAATAAAGAAATCACACATTGAAAATGTTTCATTCCTAACAGTACCTGAAATAGGATTTATACAGAATTCACACATTGAAAATGCATCATTCCTAATAGTACCTTAGATAGGATTAATATAGAAATCACACATTAAAAATGTGTCATTCCTAACAATATCTTAAATAGGATTATTATACAATTCACACATTGAAAATGTGTCATTCCTAACAATACCTTAAATAGGATTAATATAGAATTCACTCATTGAAAATGCATCATTCGTAACAGTACCTTGAATAGCATTAATATAGAATTCACTCATTGAAAATGCGTCATTCCTAACAATACCTTAAATAGTATTAATATAGAATTTACACAATGAAAATGTGTCATTCCTAACAGTACCTTAAACAGAATTAATATAGAAATGGTGAAGTAACCAAGGCACAGAATGTCCTAGTTTAAACACAGTCTGAGAATATATGTATAATAGTTGTTGGTGTCAGCTCAATATAAAATATAAAAAGCAATTCAGATAACTTTCAACGATGATAATACACTGCACTGAATAACATCACATCTAAATGTTACCTAGATGTGTATTGTTCTTTCACAACCTTGTCCAAACGACTGAAAAAAGATTCCAAATATCTACTGTTCACCTTTCACGTTGAAACAATGTTGCCGTTTCAAGGTTTAGTATATATACAATCCCCTCACTGTATATCTGTGTGCCCAAAGTAATCAAGGATGACTACTTAGCACCCCTTGATAAACAGGTATGGCAACAAAAATAAAGCAGAATATCATTCAGGAAGTGCCTAGTGAAAGTCAATACAACTATCTGGTAAAGAACCAATTCAGCTCTTCTCATAAACTCTCCGGTAACAAAGCGGGAGCTGCAACAACAGAAAATAAGACTTTCAGTGATGTACAGCTACCTGTTCGTTGCACCGCATCAACAGCCAAGCCACACACAAGCCCTTAGGATGTTCCGTTCACCGCCTTGCTTCAACGGCTTCCAGTGCAGAATGCGAGCAACAAACCAAGTATCTCCTATGAATAGCGTCTTTTCAGACCGATAGCAAGCCGCCAGACTTTCACGAAATGTGAGCGTACCAAACGCTAAAGAAGATGCAAGTTCCGGTCTATTCAGACCATGCAGCAAACAGTAACAAATACTTCCAACACACTTCCAACACACGGATTATTCTAAAAACAGAAGTACTCCAAAAATTTTCTTAAAACGAATCAGATTTATTTATGTTCATATGACGAAATGCCTAGGTTGTTTTTATAAGTGGAATGCAGATTTGATGAAATAGTTGTGAGTGTATTCACATACACATTTTTATTTTTTACATCATTGAATCATTTGCACCCCATTATATCGAAGTATTTTCCCACATAATTTTTATTATCGGTCTGAAAAGACGGTATTCATAGGAGATACTTGGTTTGTTGCTCGCATTCTGCACTGGAAGCCGTTGAAGCAAGGCGTGGGTGAACGGAACATCCTAAGGGCTTGTGTGTGGCTTGGCTGTTGATGCGGGTGCAACGAACAGGTAGCTGTACATCACTGAAAGTCTTATTTTCTGTTGTTGCAGCTCCCGCTTTGTTACCGGAGAGTTTATGAGAAGAGCTGAATTGGTTCTTTACCAGATAGTTGTATTGACTTTCACTAGGCACTTCCTGAATGATATTCTGCTTTATTTTTGTTGCCATACCTGTTTATCAAGGGGTGCTAAGTAGTCATCCTTGATTACTTTGGGCACACAGATACACAGTGAGGGATTGCATATATACTAAACCTTGAAACGGCAACATTGTTTCAACGTGAAAGGTGAACAGTAGATATTTGGAATCTTTTTTCAGTCGTTTGGACAAGGTTGTGAAAGAACAATACACATCTAGGTAACATTTAGATGTGATGTTATTCAGTGCAGTGTATTATCATCGTTGAAAGTTATCTGAATTGCTTTTTATATTTTATATTGAGCTGACACCAACAACTATTATACATATATTTTTATACAAATTGAATTAGCTCAGTTGGTGTAATAGTCGGCAAGGTGTTTTGGCTGGTTTGTTTTGTTTTTATTCTTAGTTATTTCGTATACTTAATTCCGGCCAACACTTTAGCCGATAGCTCTATGGCTGAATTACAGAATGCAAGTATTACTACGGATAATGTTGAACTTCCATATAATCCATCTACCACAAAGAAATATAACTCAAAGGAGAGACTGAAACGTTGCTTGATTGATATGAGTAATCCGTTGATGGACTGTATTATTACACCTGTTAACAGTGAGGAGCCACTTGATACAGATACAATGACTAAATTAAATTCAGAATTAAATAACCTGGAATCTGAACTGCTTAAACTCAAGAGATTACAACTACAGAGGTTCCATTTTGAAACTTGCATACAGAAACAGATAGTACCAAGGGGGCTTAGAATTTTGAAAATGCCAACCACAGGAAATACTTTTCCTGAACTTTTGAGGCGTTGGCAACAGCTCAACTTGGAAACAAGCTTCAATTATATGAAACTTCTAAATGACTATTTTCTACCAGAAGAAAAGGAACTTTGCAAATCCATTGAAAGTAGACAGATCGAAATGTTTAACAGTTTTGATAATGTGTTACTAGATTCTAAGCTTGAGCATGTAATGGATAATGTTGCATTATTTGAGAAAAGGTTGTTTGAACAGAAAAAACATAAGTTAGCTAGAGATACTTTTGATTTTGCAAATGACCAGGTATTCACCTGGCCCAGGTTCTCTGCCAACAATGGGGCAAGACCAGTGGTGCCCCAAACACAACACCAGAGTGTTCACGCAACCGGCCCTAAGTATACCAACAATGCGGCTAACACTAGGATTCAAGTCCCTACTAATACATCTATAAATACTAGCGTTAGCACATCTGAAGAACATGGTGGTACGATTACTCAACATGGAGAGATATCGCACATACCATCCTCACAATCAGATGTGAATCAAGTTATAGTAGAACAAACGACTAAATCACAAGTAGTCAGAAATAAGATCAGAGCACATCAAGTGGTATATAATGAAGGACTACTCTCTCGCCCTTTACCCATAGTAGAACAACATCAGAAGGGGAGAGAGAGATCAATGAGCAGGGGCAGACAAAAACGAAAGACCCCCAATTACGAACAAAAGGAACCCACTATCAAAAAGATGTGGGAAAGGTTAACTTAATACACAATTTGTCTGACAGACCATTAAATAAGTATGAAGAAGAAGTTTTAAATAAAGGTCTCACCTTTATACCATCCAAACATAGCAACATCTCTGATAGTATTTTAGATCTGAAAATGTTTACTCGTAATTTACAGTTAAAAACTATGTTTAGTGGTAAAACACCTACTAATACTACTATAAATTTTAAGAAACCAAGTTTGATGGTACCACCTTTACATCCTACTATAGAAGTATTTGGTAAAGCAGTGGAGAAAGATCTTTATTCCATGCATGATAGTAAAGTTAGGAGTTCTAAACATAACTTATCTTATAAACAATTTCAGGCTTTGAAGGATTTAAAAGCAGATAACAACATAATGATAAAACCAGCGGACAAAGGGGGCCCCATTGTGGTGTTCAATAGAACAGATTATATAGGCAAGATGTTGAATTTATTGGAAGACATAGAACATTACCAAAAAATAACTGAAGCAGAGGTTGTAAGACTTATTAGCAATATATATAATAATTTAGAAGAAATGTGCAAAATGGGCCTGATGGATGACCAATTATATAACTTTCTATTAGTTGAGGAGCCAATGACACCTATCATTAAAGGCCTTCCCAAAATCCATAAAGATGGACTCAACCCACCCATGAGACCAATCGTCTCAGGGCGAGGTTGGGTGACAGAAAATATGTCATATTACATGGAGAAATCATTGCACCCGCTTTTGGAAAAACACAACACTATACTTATGGACTCCAAGAATTTTTTATTGAATTTTTATGAGGTTACCAGGAATCAGGAAAACAATAATAATTTATTGTTAGTAACTATGGATGTAAAATCCTTGTTTACTCAGATTCCAAATGATTCAGGCTTGGAATTTTTACATAATTACCTCACATTGCATTCAAGTTTTACACCAACAAAGATAGATTTCCTATGTGCTCTCATGGAGCTTATTCTGGATAGTAATGTATTCTTGTTTGAAGAAACATATTATTTACAAAGGAATGGCGTAGCTATGGGCACACCATGTGCCAATAGCTACGCCAACCTAGTGATGGCCTACTGGGAGGAAAATTTACTAAGTAAACTGAGCTTTAAGGAACATGTAGTATTCTACAAGCGTTTCGTAGATGATTTATTTTTCTTGTGGCAGGGTGATATCCAAGAATTATTAAAATTTGAGGAAGAAGTCAATATGTTGGTGGACTTCCTCAGTTTTACCATGGAGTATTCAGACAATAATATTTCTTTCCTGGACATCCAGATATGGCGTTTACCTAATGGGGCATTTAATACAGGCATACACAGAAAACCTTGCCATAGAAATAGTTTATTAAACAGAGATAGCATGCACCCCCCACATGTATTCAGGAATATCCTTAAAGGACAGGGAATGAGGATTTCAAGACTAAGCTCTAATGTTGATAAGTTTGATGCAGAATTAAAAGTATTAGCAACCAGCTTTAAAGATAGGAAATATAGAGATGGTGAAATTAATGATGCTTTAGGTACAGTCAAGGAGTTGAGGCAACATAATGCAGCTCCTTTTTTCTCAGAATATGGTTTTAATGAATATACATACATCACTAAACCACCACCATATAGAAATGATGAGGATTTCATTAGATATACACTTCATTATACCTTGGACACCTATGCAATCAAGGAATGTGTCACTAAACACTGGAATATTCTTCAGTTAGAACCTGAGATTTCAAGACTTATATCTGACCGCCCAAGTTTTGCATATAAAAACAAACAAAATTTACATAGGATGTTGTGTTGTAATGAACACACTCAACAGAACTATTCAGATTTGAAGGGCACTGCTCCATGTAATGGATGTAATTATTGTTGTTTCATATCAGATCCACATATTTTTGTTCACCCGGTTACAAGTGAAATAACATATCTAAATGCTTGTGCTAACTGTAAGACACAACACTTGGTCTATTTGGCTAGATGCTCCTCATGCAGTTCCTTTTACATAGGGAAAACAGATAGAATGTTAAGGGAACGCATTAGGGAGCATATTTACCAAATTAGAATAAAATCACAAGTGAATGCGTTATCTAAGCACATTCTCAATACAGATATTACACACAATTTCTCCTTTTCAGTGTTGCAAGTCTTACAACCCAATGTTAGAGGTGGTGACATAAAAAACACCACAGAAACAGTAGAGGCCCAATGGATAATAAAAACCAGAGCACATTGCTACCCTGGTCTAAATGACAGGGTTCCTTTGAAACCTATGTTGAAAGGTAGAAGGCATAGGCCTAAATAGTATACCATTGGATACAAAGGGAATGTGTTTAAATAATGAGAACATAGTTTACAAGCACAACAGAAAGTTCTTAACATCCATATAGGTACCCAAAGAATTTGGTTAGATGTGATGTTCATTATATATATAACATCTGCCTTCTATATATGAATACATCCAAAGAATCCTTTATTCACATATATATATGTTAATATGCTTTTTATATGAACTATTAATTTAATGTATTAATTGATTTACAAATTAATTGGTTTGTTCATATTATTATATTATTACATATGTTATATATTATTTTTTTTATATTATTTTATATTATATTATATATACATATGCATGAGCTATTATGTTCATATGACGAAATGCCTAGGTTGTTTTTATAAGTGGAATGCAGATTTGATGAAATAGTTGTGAGTGTATTCACATACACATTTTTATTTTTTACATCATTGAATCATTTGCACCCCATTATATCGAAGTATTTTCCCACATAATTTTTATAAAATATTTACAGTACTTTAGTATGTTTTTTGCATTGTATTACATGCATTACAAAACATTTAAGGATTTAACATACAAAATTTAGTGTATTCAATCATGACATTTATATATTTTTTATTTTTATTTTATAGATATATATGTGTTTATTGTTTTTTGTCATGTAATAACAAGACACAAACAATATAGATTTTTGTTAAATATGTATTATATTACAGGGCATATGATAACAGCAACTATTGATTGATATATATATTATAACCCCTTTTTTGTACATGTATTCCATTAAAATTTACATATGTACTTATATATATGGAGTACATATACATAGACATGGAGTTGATACAGATTTTTGGTAGATTATTTAGTTCACATTAATTCCTTATACACATCAAGGAACGTGGGTGTACTTTATCATTGCATATAAAGCCCTTTAGGTTTATACACATAGATGCATTTTAATTTATGATTCTTAGATGTATATAAATATACATCTTTCTTTTTTTTCATATATTTAGCATCTATATTATAACATATAATTTTTTCATTTTATATTTCATATATATTTTTTATTTGATATAAATATATATGTATTTAGTAATAAAGGGAAGAGATTTTTTAAAATAATGTAAATGTTAAATAATGAATTTAAATATTTGCACCTATATTATATTAAGTAAGAATAATTGCTGTGGTTTTAGTGCCCCTTTAAATAGCTTTATTTTTTACCGCCAATATTCTGACAATTAAGTATAAATAGGTGTGTTTTTAATGGGTTAATTGTTGGTTTGAAAAAGCACTTGTTGCGAAAGCGCTTACCACTGTTTAATCTGGGATCCAATAAATCTGATTCGTTTTAAGAAAATTTTTGGAGTACTTCTGTTTTTAGAATAATCCGTGTGTTGGAAGTGTGTTGGAAGTATTTGTTACTGTTTGCTGCATGGTCTGAATAGACCGGAACTTGCATCTTCTTTAGCGTTTGGTACGCTCACATTTCGTGAAAGTCTGGCGGCTTGCTATCGGTCTGAAAAGACGCTATTCATAGGAGATACTTGGTTTGTTGCTCGCATTCTGCACTGGAAGCCGTTGAAGCAAGGCGTGGGTGAACGGAACATCCTAAGGGCTTGTGTGTGGCTTGGCTGTTGATGCGGGTGCAACGAACAGGTAGCTGTACATCACTGAAAGTCTTATTTTCTGTTGTTGCAGCTCCCGCTTTGTTACCGGAGAGTTTATGAGAAGAGCTGAATTGGTTCTTTACCAGATAGTTGTATTGACTTTCACTAGGCACTTCCTGAATGATATTCTGCTTTATTTTTGTTGCCATACCTGTTTATCAAGGGGTGCTAAGTAGTCATCCTTGATTACTTTGGGCACACAGATATACAGTGAGGGGATTGTATATATACTAAACCTTGAAACGGCAACATTGTTTCAACGTGAAAGGTGAACAGTAGATATTTGGAATCTTTTTTCAGTCGTTTGGACAAGGTTGTGAAAGAACAATACACATCTAGGTAACATTTAGATGTGATGTTATTCAGTGCAGTGTATTATCATCGTTGAAAGTTATCTGAATTGCTTTTTATATTTTATATTGAGCTGACACCAACAACTATTATACATATATTTTTATACAAATTGAATTAGCTCAGTTGGTGTAATAGTCGGCAAGGTGTTTTGGCTGGTTTGTTTTGTTTTTATTCTTAGTTATACAGTCTGAGAATAAATAAAATGTAGGTAAAATCCAAGGTAAATTTATTCACTCAGGTAAGCTCTTTCATGATACACCTATCACTTCTTCAGACCTTCAGACAAACACTTCCTACCCAATTATATTTAAACAGTATTCAAACCAATCAGATCAAACCAATTAATGCTTGAAGTAATTAATACTTACAGTAAAACCAGTCATTCTGTAATATGTACAAAGTCATACTGGAAAAGCATTTCAAGTGTAGATACGTAATAAACATTGTAACTTAAAATGCATTAGTTAAAAACAATTAAAATATATATATTTAATATGTTTCTCTGTCTTTCATTAAAATAATTTAATTTCAATTGAACAACCTCCTATTCTTCAGATCTGGTTTCAAGGGTATTCTGTCATTAAAGCCCTTTCCTTTATTTGCTTTTAATCTGATAGTCCACCTAGTTTCAGAGGTCTCTGTATGGTTCCTTATATCACAACCTCTTTCATTAGGAATAATTCTCTCAATAACTGAGAACATACAATTATGGTCATTGCCTTCAGAGGACACATTTGTGGCTAACGCATTAGTGGCAACACCATTCCTAATATTTAATAAGTGTTACCTAATTCTAAATCTTAGCTGTCTGTCAGTCTTGCCCACATAAAATGCAGAGCATTTATGACAGACAGCCAAGTAGACCACATGGTTTGTGTTACAATTGGCTGCTACACTAAAATCATATATTTGCTTAGTGTCTGGATGTGTAAATACATTCTCATGATTTATGTATATACATTGATTGCATCCACCGCAAGGAACCGTCCCTTTTACTCCTGCCATATCTTGTCCCTTATTATGATGTGGATAGCAAAACATCCTTTTCCACATCATAATAAGGGACAAGATATGTATCAGTGTATATACCTTAAATAGGATTATAATAGAATTCACACATTGAAAATGTGTCATTCCTAACAGTACCTTAAATGTGATTTATACAGAAATCACACATTGAAAATGCGTCATTTGTAACAGTGCCTTCAATAGAATTAATGCTATTTAAGGTATTGTTAGGAGTGACACAGTTTCAATGTTGATTTCTATATTGATCCTATTTAAGGTACTGTTAGGAATGATGCATTTTCAATGTGTGAATTCTATATTAATCTTATTTAAGGAACTGTAAGGAATGACACATTTTTAATATGTGATTTTTATGTTAATCCTATCTAAAGTACTGCTAGGAATGAAGCATTTTCAATGTGTCATTTCTGTATTAATCATATTTAAGGTATTGTTAGGAGTGATGCATTTTCAATGTGTGATTTCTATATTAATCCTATTTAAGGTACTCTTAGGAATGACACATTTTCAACGTGTGATTTCTTTATTAATCCTATTTAAGTTATTGTTAGGAATGATGCATTTTCAATGGGTAATTTCTACATTAAACCTATTCAAGGTACTGTTAAGAATGACGCATTTTCAATGTGTGACACATTGGAAATGCGTCATTTATAACAGTACCTTGAAGAGAATTAATATACAATTCAACCATTGAAAATGTGTCATTCATAACAATACCTTAAATAGGATTGATATAGAATTCACACATTGAAAATGCGTCAATCCTAAATGCACCTTAAATACGATTAATATAGAATTCACACACTGAAACTGCATCATTATAAACAATACCTCGAATAGAATTAATGCAGATATCACACATTGAAAATGCGTCATTCGTAACAGTATCTTGAATAGGATTAATATAGAATTCACCAATTGAAAATGCAACATTCCTAACAATACCTTAAATAGGATTAATATAGAATTCACAAATTGAAAATGCATCATTCTTAACAGTACCTTAAATAGATTTAATATAGAATTCACCCATTGAAAATGCGTGATCCCTAACAATACCTTAACCAGGATAAATATAGAATTCAAAGATTGAAAATGCATCATTCCTAACTGTACCTTAAATAGGATTAATATAGATTTCACACATTGAAAATGCATCATTCCTAACAATACATTGAATAGGATTAATACAGAAATCACAAATTGAAAATGTGCCATTCGTAACAATGCCTTGAATATAATTAATGCAGAATTCACGCATTGAAATGCGTAGTTCCTAACAATACCTTAAATAAGATTAATAAAGAAATCACACATTGAAAATGTGTCATTCCGAACAGTACCTTAAATAGTGTTAATATAGAATTTACACATTTAAAATGCGTCATTCCTAACAGTACCTAAAATAGGGTTAACATAGAAATTGCACATTGAAAATGCGTCAATCCTAACAATACCTTAAATATGATTAATACAGAAATCCAACATGGAAAATGCATCATTCCTAACAGTACCTTAGATAGGATTAATATACATATCACACATTAAAAATGTGTCATTCCTAACAATATTTTAAATAGGATTGTTATGGAATTCACACACTGAAAATGCGTCATTCCAAACAATACCTTAAATAAGATTAATATAGAATTCACACATTGAAAATGCGTTGTTCCTAACAATACCTTAAATAAGATTAATAAAGAAATCACGCATTGAAAATGTGTCATTCCTAACAGTACCATAAACAGCGTTAATATAGAATTTACACATTGAAAATGGGTCATTCCTAACAGTACCTTAAATAGGGTTAACAGAAATCGCACATTGAAAATGCGTCACTCCTAACAATACCTTAAATATGATTAATACAGAAATCACACATGGAAAATGCATCATTCCTAACAGTACCTTAGATAGGATTAATATACATATCACAAATTAAAAATGTGTCATTCCTAACAATATTTTAAATAGGATTATTATGGAATTCACACACTGAAAATGCGTCATTCCTAACAGTACCTTAAACCGGATTAATATAGAATTCACACATTGAAAATGCGCCATTCCTAACTGTAGCTTAAATAGGATTGATATAGAAATCTCACATTGAAAATGTGTCACTCCTAACAATACCTTAAATCAGATTAATACACAAATCACACATTGAAAATATGTCATTCTTAACAGTACCTTAAATAGCATTAATATAGAATTCACAAATTGAAAATGCATCATTCTTAACAGTACCTTAAATAGATTTAATATAGAATTCACCCATTGAAAATGCGTGATTCCTAACAATACCTTAACCAGGATAAGTATAGAATTCAAAGATTGAAAATGCATCATTCCTAACTGTACCTTAAATAGGATTAATATAGATTTCACACATTGAAAATGCATCATTCCTAACAATACATTCAATAGGATTAATACAGAAATCACAAATTGAAAATGCGTCATTCATAACAATGCCTTGAATATAATTAATGTAGAGTTCACGCATTGAAAATGCGTTGTTCCTAACAATACCTTAAATAAGATTAATAAAGAAATCACACATTGAAACTGTGTCATTCCTAACAGTACCTTAAATAGCGTTAATATAGAATTTACACATTGAAAATGCGTCATTCCTAACAGTACCTTAAATAGGGTTAACATAAAAATCACACACTGAAAATGTGTCACTCCTAACAATACCTTAAATATGATTAATACAGAAATCACACATGGAAAAGGCATCATTCCTAACAGTACCTTAAATAGGATTAATATACATATCACACATTAAAAATGTGTCATTCCTAACAATATTTTCAATAGGATTATTATGGAATTCACACACTGAAAATGCGTCATTCCTAACAATACCTTAAATAATATTAATATATAATTCACACATTAAAAATGCGCCATTCCTAACAGTACCTTAAACAGGATTAATACAGAAATCACAAATTGAAAATGCGTCATTCGTAACAATGCCTTGAATATAATGAATGTAGAATTCACGCATTGAAAATGCATTGTTCCTAACAATACCTTAAATAAGATTAATAAAGAAATCACACATTGAAAATGTGTCATTCCTAACAGTACCTTAAATAGCGTTAATAATGAATTTACACATTGAAAATGCGTCATTCCTAACAGTACCTTAAATAGGGATAACATAGAAATCGCACATTGAAAATGCATCACTCCTAACAATACCTTAAATATGATTAATACAGAAATCACACATGGAAAATGCATCATTCCTAACAGTACCTTAGATAGGATTAATATACATATCACACATTAAAAATGTGTCATTCCTAACAATATTTTCAATAGGATTATTATGGAATTCACACACTGAAAATGCATCATTCCTAACAATACCTTAAATAAGATTAATATAGAATTCACACATTGAAAATGCGCCATTCCTAACAGTACCTTAAATAGGATTAATATAGAATTCACACATTGAAAATGCACCATTCCTAACTGTAGCTTAAATAGGATTAATATAGAAATCCCACATTGAAAATGTGTCACTCCTAACAATACCTTAAATCAGATTAATACACAAATCACACATTGAAAATACGTCATTCTTAACAGTACCTTAAATAGGATTTATATAGAAATTACACATTGAAAATGCATCATTCTTAACAGTACCTTAAATAGGATTAATATAGAAATCAAGCATTGAAAATGCATCACTCCTAACAATACCTTAAATAGGATTAATACAGAAATCACACATTGAAAAAGTGTCATTCCTAACAGTACCTTAAATAGGATTAATACAGAAATGAAACATTGAAAAAGTATCATTCCTAACAGTATTTTAAATAGGATTAATACAGAGATCACACATTGAAAATGCATCATTCCTAACAGTACCTCAAACAGGATTAATATAGAATTCATACATTGAAAATATGGCACTCCTAAATGTAACTTAAGTATGACTTATACAGAAATCACACATAGAAAATGCATCACTCCTAGCAATACCTTAAATAGGATTAATATAGAGTTCACCCATTGAAAATTCACCACTTGAAAATACAACATTCCTAACAGTACCTTAAATAGGATTAATAAAGAAATCACACATTGAAAATGTTTCATTCCTAACAGTACCTGAAATAGGATTTATATAGAATTCACACATTGAAAATGCATCACACCTAACAATACCTTAAGTATGATTAACACAGAAATCACACATTGAAAATGCGTCATTCCTAACAGTACCTTGGATAGGGTTAATATAGAAATCACACATTAAAAATGTGTCATTCCTAACAATACCTTAAAAAGGATTATTATAGAATTCACACATTGAAAATGTGTCACTCCTAACAATACCTTAAATATGATTAATATAGAATTCACTAATTGAAAATGCATCATTCATAACAGTACCTTGAATAGCATTAATATAGAATTCACTCATTGAAAATGCGTCATTCCTAACAATACCTTAAATATGATTAATAAAGAATTCACAAAATGAAAATGTGTCATTCCAAACAGTACCTTAAACAGAATTAATATAGAAATGGTGAAGTAACCAAGGCACAGAATGTCCTAGTTTAAACACAGTCCGCGAATAAATAAAATGTAGGTAAAATCCAAGGTAAATTTATTCACTCAGGTAAGCGCTTTTATGATACACATATCACTTCTTCAGACCTTCAGACAAACACTTCCTACCCAATTATATTTAAACAGTATTCAAACCAATCAGATCAAACCAATTAATGCTTGAAGTAATTAGTACTTACAGTAAAACCAGTCATTCTGCAATATGTACAAAGTTAAAAACAATTAAAATATATATATTTAATATGTTTCTCTGTCTTTCATTAAAATAATTTAATTTTATTTGAACAACCTCCTATTCTTCAGATCTTGTTTCAAGGGTATTCTGTCATTAAAGCCCTTTCCTTTATTTGTTTTTAATCTGATAGTCCACCTAGTTTCAGAGGTCTCTGTATGGTTCCTTATATCACCACCTCTTTCATTAGGAATAATTCTCTCAATAACTGAGAACATAAAATTATGGTCATTGCCTTTAGAGGACACATTTTTGGCTATGCATTAGTGGCAACACCATTCCTAATATTTAATAAGTGTTCCCTAATTCTAAATCTTAGCTGTCTGTCAGTCTTGCCCACATAAAATGCAGAGCATTTCTGACAGACAGCCAAGTAGACCACATGGTTTGTGTTACAATTGGCTACTACACTAAAATCATATATTTGCTTAGTGTCTGGATGTGTAAATACATTCTCATCATTTATGTATATACATTGATTGCATCCACCGCAAGGAACCGTCCCTTTTACTCCTGCCATATCTTGTCCCTTATGATGTGGCTAGCATAACATCCTTTTCCACATCATAATAAGGGACAAGATATGTATCAATATATATGCCTTAAATAGGATTACAATAGAATTCACACACTGAAAATGTGTCATTCCTAACAGTACCTTAAATAGGATTTATACAGAAATCACACATTGAAAATGAGTCATTTGTAACAGTGCCTTGAATAGAATTAATCCTATTTAAGGTATTGTTAGGAGTGACACAGTTTCAATGTTGACTTCTATATTAATCCTATTTAAGGTACTGTTAGGAATGACAAATTTTCAATGTGTAAATTCTATATTAATCCTATTTAAGGTACTGTTAGGAATGATGCATTTTCAATGTGTGAATTCTTTATTAATCTTATTTAAGGTACTGTAAGGAATGACACATTTTTAATGTGTGATTTTTATGTTAATCCTATTTAAAGTACTGTTAGGAATAAAGCATTTTCAATGTGTCATTTCTGTATTAATCATATTTAATGTATTTTGTTAGGAGTGATGCATTTTCAATGTGTGATTTCTATATTAATCCTATTTAAGGTACTCTTAGGAATGATACATTTTCAACGTGTGATTTCTTTATTAATCCTATTTAAGTTATTGTTAGGAATGATGCATCTTCAATGGGTAATTTCTACATTAAACCTATTCAAGGTACTGTTAAGAATGACACATTTTCAATGTGTGACTTCTGTATTAATCCTATGCAATGTATTGTTGGGAATGATGCATTTTCAATGTGTGAAATCTATATTAATCATATTTAAGGTAGAGTTAGGAATGACAAATTTTCAATGTGTGAATTCTATACTAATCCTGTTTAAGCTATTGTCAGTAATGACGCATTTGCAATAGGTGAATTCTATATTAAATCTGTTTAAGGTACTATTAAGAATGAAGCATTTTCAGTCTGTGAATTCTATGCTAACCCTATTCAAGATACTGTTATGAATGAGGTATTTTCAATGTGTGATTTCTGCATTAATCCTATTCAAGGTATTGTTAGTAATGATGCAATATCAATGTGTGAATATCATATTCATCCTATTTAAGGTACAGTTAGGAATCATGCATTTTCAATGGGTGAATTCTATATTAATCCTGTTTAAGGTATTGTTAAGAATGATGCATTTTCAATGGGTGAATTCTATATTAATTCTACTCAAGGTACTGTTATGAATGACGCATTTTCAATGTGTCACACATTGAAAATGCGTCATTCTTAACAGTACCTTGAATAGGTTTAATGCAGAAATTACCCATTGAAAATGCATCATTTCTGCATAAATCTTATTTAAGGTGCTGTTAGGAATGACGCATTTTCAATGTGTGAATTCTATATTAATTCTATTTAAGGTACTGTTAGGAATGATTACACAAAAGGAGAGATGTAGGCAAAATGAAGAAAACTGGTAACCACAAAAGAATTTTGCCTGAGACACCACGAAGGAAACTCGCAATCCACTAGAACTCCGTTTATTGTTAAAACAGTAAAACAGTAACGCTGGCAATCCAAAATACATTTTCGATCCACAATCTTCATCAGAAAAAACTAAAACACTCAATTAAACATCACTTCTAGTTATATACCCTACCCTATTAACTATCCAATACCAATAATTGCTAATTAGTATAAATAGCATCAATTAGTTTAAAATACCAGTTTGTAAAAAATAATTTAACTTGGCAAACTGTGTTTTACAAACAGCCTTAAAAATGAATATATAAATGTTTATATAAATTCAACTGGGTAAAATAAACACACTCTGTTTAAGGCACATGTTTGATAGTATTAATTATCACATTAAAACCACTTGATTTTAAAAAAGCCTGTTTAACTTGTTTCTTCCAAGTTATACGTAGTATACAATGTATGAAAAATAGTGACATCTAGTGACTTTATGATGTAAATACAGGAGCATTACAATTTTGCTGATCTAAGTTTTAATACTGGCTTGATAGACAAATAGTCATTCAAACCTGGAAATTTGTTGCAATCCAATACTATCTGCCAGTATAGCTCTTTATATTCCAGTTTGTCTTCCCATAATCCACCCCTTATATCCTTGGGTATAGAGTCTAACACAAAGAAAGAAAATTCCACCTGTGGGCAAGAAACTTGATGTCTAAACAAAGCATTTTTCACATTTTGTTTTTTAATTTCGTATAAGTGTTCATAAATGCAACATCTCAGTTTCCTTTCTGTTTTTCCCACATAAAACGAGGTACAAAAATTACAGGTTGCAAGGTATACAATACCATTGCTATTGCAATTAAATGTACCTCTGCTAGTAAGTGTTTTATTCCTAGCTTCCAGGAAAATCTCCTTTTTGTTATTTATCATGGGGCATTGGGAACAAAAACCACATTTGTATGTCCCCACCCCCCGTGGGCCAATATTCTTGACTTTAGGACCTCCAAATTCAAACATTTGTTTGAAATTAGTATCCCTCCGATAAATGAATTTTAAAGGGCTTTTATGGTCAAAAGGTAGATCTGAAATTTGAACAAATCTTGACCATTCCTTAGATATCACTTCCCTAATAGGTGCTGAATCACCTGTGTAATCAAGTATATATGCTGTATCTTGTGATATGGTTTTTTTAAGGCCCAAATCATTAGTTGGAATGGAAATACTCTGTCCCAAGATAGGGGCAAATCTTTTATGCCTTTCTTGAACCACTTCAGATAAGGCCCCATCAAGTAGGGATCTTGGATAACCCCTGTCAACTAACATACTACACACATTATTACATTCATTTAAAAATTCTAAGTCATCTGAAGTCATTCTACTGACCCTGACAAGTTGTCCCTTCACTAGATTTTTCTTTTGAAAATAGGGATGGGCACTTTGGTAATGAAGGTATGAATTGGAAAAAGTTTTCTTACGATATATACCTGAGGAAAACCCTTTAGCCTGCTTTTTAAGTATAATGTCCAAATAGACACACTGTTCCACATTTGCCTCAAATGGAAAATCCAAACAGTTGGTAGTACCTTTCAAATAATCCAAAAATTCATGGAACCTTTCCATAGTGTCTGTCCAAAATATGCATATATCATCCAGAAATCTCTTGTACAAACATCAACTTTGGGTAAATGGACTATTCAAAATATATAGTTTCTCCCACCATTTTAAGACAATGTTCGCATATGTAGGGGCATATTTAGCACCCATGGCAACACCTTTATTTTGTTTGAAAAATTCCCCCTGAAAGTACATGTAGTTATTTTTCAAGATAGTTTCCATGAATAAAAGGCAATTGGTGAAATCAAGGTGAGACAATGTACCTTGGTCTAAAATTGCTTGTTCCAACCATAAAAGGCCTGTCTCATTTCTTTATTAATCCTATTTAAGGTATTGTTAGGAATGATGCATTTTCAATGTGTGATTTCTATATTAATCCTTTTTAATCATCCCGATTATACAGGGACTCCCCAAAGTCCATAAAAACAGCGTAGATCCACCACTCAGACCCATTGTTGCAGGGCAAGGTTGGGTCACTGAACCCTTATCTATTTACTTGGAAAGTGTATTAAGACCTTTAGTCAATGACAATAGGAATATTTTGAAAGATAGCAAACAGTTTCTCTTAGATTTATACTCTCAAACTCGACCTTTAGGTGAACAGCAACATTACTTTTTTGTGACACTAGACGTAGTCAGTTTATTCACTGTAATTCCTAATGACACAGGAATAAGAATGTTAACAGAATATTTGAAGATACATTCCGACTTTTCGGATAAAAGTTGATCTTATAACTCTGTTACTTGAGACTGTCTTGACTAACAACGCTTTTGCTTTTCAAGAATCCATATTCTTACAGAAGGATGGCGTAGCTATGGGCACATCTTGTGCTAATAGTTACGCCAACCTAGTGATGGCTAGGTGGGAAGATGTTCACTTATATGACCATCCACTTTTCAATGAATTTGTTGGTATGTATTGCCGCTTTGTAGATGACCTCTTCCTTATTTGGTTGGGTGATGAACCCTCTTTAAAGAATTTCGTTTCTTATTTGGATAACACTACGGATTTTTAAAATTCACCATGAATTTTCAGATGAAACTATACCATTTTTGGATGTGGAAGTATTCAGGATGTCCAATGGCCTTATTAATACAACCATTCATAGGAAAGCCTGCCAAAGAAACAACATACTACACAGAAACAGTATGCATCCTGTACATGTATTCCAAAATGTCCTTAAAGGACAATTCATGAGAGTATCAAGGTTGAACCCACAACAAGAGTTCTATGAGAAAGGAATAGAAGACATGAAGGATAGATTTCTAGAAAGGGGCTATAAAGAAAATGAAATATTAGAAATGGTCAGAACTGTGGAGCGTCTAAGAGCGAGTACTGCTAAACCTTACTTTATGGCACATGAAGGTAGTATGAAGAGTCCAAGCCTTTAAAACTGAAATTAGAACCAACCTCACTTTCAGTAAAATGAACTTGGAGGTGAAAAAACCCTGGATAGACACTGGGAATACTGAAATCCGATAGGGATGTCAATGAGGTAGTAGGACCAACACCACGTATAACCTACAAGAATCATCAGAATTTAAGAAGCATTTTATGTAGACCCAAACATCCGGGGAAAAGTAGACCAATAAATGATAGAAACACAGTACCCTGTGGTCATTGTAATCAATGCATCTACATTAATAAAGATACCACTTTTGAGCATCCTGTTACGCTACGCACATATAACTTCAGAACTAACACGAACTGTGAAAGTAAGAATGTGGTATACATGGCCACCTGTATAACCTGCAAAGCTATTACATTGGCAAAACCAATAGATCACTTAAGGAAAGAGTTAGGAACATATTTACCACATTAGGATAGGTACTGAGACCAATGCCCTAGCTAGACACAATACAACAGGCACCAATCATAATTTTAAATTTTGTGTTATTGAACAAGTCAGCGTGGGTTTTAGAGGTGGTGATCTAATCAACAAAACCTTAGAACAGGAGACACGTTGGATTATCAGACTAAGGTCTGATAGGTCACCAGGGCTTAATGATAAAGTGCAACTCAAACCATTTTAAGAAGTAGAAGACTACGAAGATGACTTAACCTACTATTACCTAAATAGAGTAGTAAGGTAATTTTAAAACTACGTATTGATGTCACTCTTATAGTAAATCAGTGTAAGAATCAGTCCTTGTAGACTGAATATAATTATTTTCATAGTATTAATGTTCTGAGCTTTATAGCCACAAGTAGATGTGTTCTTAGTATCAAATCCCAGGAACTGATGGACCTTTGGATATGTTCGGCTTTCTTGTTTTAGCCTTACTTCTGAGCCCATACCTCACATACTAGTATGTTTTCATCCCTCCTTTCACCACCTAAATATATTAGTGGTTATTGGGCATAGTTTACATGCGTGTGTGTAAATATATACACATGTATATACAAGCATGCATATCGTCTATATATTTGTTCACTGTAGCTGGAATTTATTTTACGACTGAGCTAGGTACCCCATACATCAATAGATAGTTTTGTTTTATCATTAGGTACAGGCTTAGTATTGTTGCGGATTGTTTATCTCTTCTCATTTTCATTTGACCTTTTTAACTTAGAATGTTGTTATATTTAGCACCAACGATGTACATGGAAGTAGTTGCTTTTTACTAGTTAGGGACCCTATCATCTATGGAGCTTTATACTTAGGTATTATTATATGTGTGCTTTGTGCTAATTTCAAGCTTTATTGTGTCAATTTTTATGTGTTGCCTAGCATTCCACTATTTATCTGTTTTTATCTTTTTATTTTGTATTAGTTAATGCCATCTCTGCCATGTTCAGCGAACACTTTAATAAGTGTACTCATTAATATGTACACGTTTCATTGTTTTAAATAGTGACACTTTGTGATCAATATATGCTTCTAGGGCATAATCGTGCTTACAAATACTGTCTATTTTAGGCACAGGACAGCGAATATAGGCTCATCTTTTTTTCTTAGAAATTTAAACATTGTTTCTGTTGTTCAGTACTTAGATGCTTAGAACGTGCTCACCGCGTTGAGTTACCATAAGCATGAAGTTATGTTGTACTCAATTGCATTCAGAGTTCCTATAGCACACGGCACTTTACAACTTGTAAACAGTTTGTTTCGTGGAATCTAAGAGGTTCCTATTTGTGGAATTTTTAATCTTGGACAACAGCCTTTCACCGATATGATGAGGTCTGACTCCTTGATGAGGCACATCGCGAAATACATTACATTCGCTATGTTGTTTTGTGGTAAAACGCTTACATTTTAATACAGAGTTCTCGCTATATTAGTTTTTTAACCTGATATATGCAAAGTTGCATTCGACACACCACTATCTTAGTAGAGATGCTAGATATTGAAGCGATAAAACTTGCTGTTTATCTAAGGATTTTAATGTTTTAACACCATGAGGAGAGAGAATGTTCAGGGTTTTTAATGAATGTAGCAACAGTTTTTAATGATTGTAGAATGATATAGGACCAAGCACAATGCTCCTTTTATTTTTAGAATGTATCAGGGTATATGCATATTTTTACTTATTTGCATGGACATTCTGATCATTAATTGTATATTTGGAAGTATTCCTTCTAAATATTGTTGCATTTAACTATGTTAACTTTTTTGAGTATCTGTTCCTTTAAGACAAGATAACATGTGACATATCAATTTGTAATGTCCAATAGGAAGCTTAAGGATGGTTTAAAAATGATTCAAACAGTTTTATTCATTGTTTTAAGAGTCTGAAGAAGCCTTTGGCGAAAGCGCTCACTCACTGGAATAAACTTTATTATTTTTTATGAATGCATCTTATTTGAAGTTCCTTTGAATCTCTGCTTTTCGTTTCATTGCCACTGGAGGGTCACACACTTGGATTTGGACTGTTAGGAGTGAAGCATTTTCAATGTGTAATTTCTATATTAATCATATTTAAGGTACTGTTAGAAATGAAGCATTTTCAGTGTGTGAAGTCTATATTAATTCTATTTAAGGTACTGTTAGGAATGACGCATTTTCAATGTGTGATTTCTGTATTAATCCTGTTCAAGGTATTGTTAGTAATGATGCATTTACAATGTGTGAATTCTACATTAATACTATTTAATGTATTGCTAGGAATGATGCATTTTCAATGGGTGAATTCTACATTATTCCTATTCAAGGCACTGTTATGAATGAAGCATTTTCATTGTGTGATTTCTGTATTAATCCTATTCAAGGTATTGTTAGAAATTATGCATTTACAATGTGTGAATTCTATATTAATCCTACTTAAGGTACAGACAGGAATTACACATTTTCAATGTGTGAATTCTATATTAATCCCATTTAATGTATTGTTACGAATGACGCATTTTCAATGAGTGAATTCTATATTAATCCCATTCAAGGTACTGTTACGAATTACGCATTTTCAATGTGTGATTTCTGTATTAATCCTATTTAAGGTACTGTTAGGAATGACGCATTTTCAAAGTGTGAATTCTATATTCATCCTATTTCAGGTATTGGTAGGAATAATGCATTTTCAATGGGTGAATTCTATATTAATTCTATTCAAGGTGCGGCTGCGAATGACGAATTTTCAATGTGTGATTTCTGTATTAGTCTTATTTAAGGTATTGTTAGGAATGATGCATTTTCATTGTGTGATTTCTGTATTAATCCTGTTCAAGGTATTGTTAGTAATGATGCATTTACAATGTGTGAATTCTATATTAATCCTATTTAAGGTATTGCCTGGAATGACGCATTTTCAATGTGTGAATTCTATATTAATACTGTTTAATGTATTGCTAGGAATGATGCATTTTCAATGGGTGAATTCTACATTATTCCTATTCAAGGCACTGTTATGAATGATGCATTTTCATTGTGTGATTTCTGTATTAATCCTGTTCAAGGTATTGTTAGTAATGATGCATTTACAACATGTGAATTCTATATTAATCCTATTTAAGGTATTGCCTGGAATGACGCATTTTCAATGTGTGAATTCTATATTAATACTGTTTAATGTATTGCTAGGAATGATGCATTTTCAATGGGTGAATTCTACATTATTCCTATTCAAGGCACTGTTATGAATGAAGCATTTTCATTGTGTGATTTCTGTATTAATCCTATTCAAGGTATTGTTAGAAATGATGCATTTACAATGTGTGAATTCTATATTAATCCTACTTAAGGTACAGATAGGAATTACACATTTTCAATGTGTGAATTCTATATTAATCCCATTTAATGTATTGTTACGAATGACGCATTTTCAATGAGTGAATTCTATATTAATCCTATTCAAGGTACTGTTACGAATTACGCATTTTCATTGGGTGAATTCTATATTAATTCTATTCAAGGTGCGGCTGCGAATGACGAATTTTCAATGTGTGATTTCTGTATTAATCTTATTTAAGGTATTGTTAGGAATGATGCATTTTCAATGTGTGAATTCTATATTAATCCTGTTCAAGGTACTGTTAGGAATGATGCATTTTCAATGTGTGATTTCTGTATTAATCCTATTTAAGGTACTGTTAGGAATGACGCTTTTTCAATGTGTTATTTAATGTATTAATCCTATTTAAGGTACTTTTCGGAAAGGCACATTTTCAATGTGTGGTTTCTTTATTAATCCTATTTAAGGTACTGTTTGGAATAATGCATTTTCAATGTGTGAATTCTATATTAATCCCATTAAAGGTATTGTTAGGAATGACACATTTTCAATGTGTGAATTCTAGTCTAATCCTGCTTAAGGTATTGTTAGGAATGACGCATTTTCAATGAGTGACTTCTATATTAATTCTATTTAAGATACTGTTAGGAATAATGTATTTTCGATGTGTGAATTCTATATTAATCCTATTTAAGGTATTGCTAGGAAGGACGCATTTTCAATGAGTGACTTCTATATTAATCCTATTTAAGATACAGTTAGGAATGACGCATTTCAATGTGTGAATTCTATATTAATTCTATTTAAGGTATTGTTACGAATGACGCATTTTCAATGGGTGAATTCTATATTAATCCTATTCAAGGTACTGTGCCGAATGACGCATTTTCAATGTGTGATTTCTATATTAATCCTATTTAAGGTACTGTTAGGAAAGACGCATTTTCAATGTGTGAATTCTATATTAATTCTATTTAAGGTACTGTTAGGAATGACGCATTTTCAATGTGTGAATTCTATATGAATCCTGTTTAAATTATTAATAGGAATGACACATTTTCAATAAGTTAATTCTATATTAATCCTATTCAAGGTACTGTTACAAATTATGCATTTTCAGGGTGTGATTTCTGTATAAGTCCTATTCAAGGTATTGCTAGGAATGATGCATTTTCAATGAGTGATTTCTGTATTAATCCTATTTAAGTTACTGAATGGAATTACACATTTTCAGTGTTTGATTTCTTTATTAATCCTATTTAATGTACTGTTAGGAATGACACATTTCAATGTGTAATTTCTACATTTATCCTTTTTAAGGTACTGTTTGGAATGACGCATTTTTAATGTGTGAATGCTATATTAATCCTATTTAAGGTATTGCTAGGAATGATGCATTTTCAATGTGTGAGTTCTATATTAATCCTTTTTAAGGTAATGTTAGGAATGATGCATTTTAAATGGGTAAATTCTATATTAATCTTATTTAAGGTATTGTTAGGAATTACGCATTTTCAATGTGTGACTTATATATTACTCCTGTTTAAGGTATTGTTAGGAATTACGCATTTTCAATGTGTGATTTCCATATTAATCCTTTTTAAGGTACTGTTAGGAATGACGCATTTTCAATGTGTGATTTCTGTATTAATCCTATTTAAGGTATTGTTAAGAGTGACGCATTTTCAATGTGTGATTTCTATATTAATCCTATTTAAGGTACTGTTAGGAATAATACATTTTCATTGTGTAATTTCTTTATTAATCTTGTTTAAGGTATTGCTAGGAATGATGCATTTTCAATGGGTGAATTCTATATTAATCCTATTCAAGGTACTGTTACGAATGACGCACTTTCACTGTGTGATTTTTGTATTAATCTTATTTAGGATATTGTTAGAAATGATACATTTTCAATGTGTGAATTGTATATTAATCCTTATTATAGTACTGTTAGGAATTACACATTTTCAATGTGTGATTTCTTTATTAATCCTATTTAAGGTATTGTTAGGAATGATGCATTTTCAATGTGTGATTTCTATATTAATCCTTTTTAAGGTAATGTTAGGAATGATGCATTTTCAATGTGTGAGTTCTATATTAATCCTTTTTAAGGTAATGTTAGGAATGATGCATTTTAAATGGGTAAATTCTATATTAATCTTATTTAAGATATTGGTAGGAATTACGCATTTTCAATGTGTGACTTATATATTACTCCTGTTTAAGGTATTGTTAGGAATTACGCATTTTCAATGTGTGATTTCCATATTAATCCTTTTTAAGGTACTTTTAGGAATGACGCATTTTCAATGTGTGATTTCTGTATTAATCCTATTTAAGGTACTGTTAAGAGTAACGCATTTTCAATTTGTGATTTCTATATTAATCCTATTTAAGGTACTGTTAGGAATAATACATTTTCATTGTGTAATTTCTTTATTAATCTTCTTTAAGGTATTGCTAGGAATGATGCATTTTCAATGGGTGAATTCTATATTAATCCTATTTAAGGTATTGTTAGGAATGACTCATTTACAATGGGTGAATTCTATATTAATCCTATTCAAGGTACTGTTACGAAAGACACATTTTCAATGGTGATTTCTGCATTAATCCAAACACCATGTGTGATTTCTGCATTAATCCTATTCAAGGTATTGTTAGGAATGATGCATTTTTAATGTGTGAATTCTATATTAATCCTATTTAAGGTATTGCTAGGAATGACGTATTTTCAATGTGTGAATTCTATATTAATACTATTTAAGGTATTGCTAGGAATGACACATTTTCAATGGGTGAATTCTATATTATTCCTATTCAAGGCGCTGTTATGAATGAAGCATTTTCATTGTGTGTTTTCTGTATTAATCCTATTCAAGGTATTGTTAGTAATGACGCATTTACAATGTGTGAATTCTATATTAATCCTATTTAAGGTTTTCTTTCTTAAAAGCTGTCTCAGGTTTCAACTTTCTGTTACCTAAGAAGTTCAGTTGTGAGTGTTCTGCCATTTCACACTGAGCTTATCGAAGGAAGGACACTGAGGAAACTCGGAGCCATGATATATAACATTAAGTATCCTGTTTTTGCTTATTTTGTTCTTTATTTCTTTGTTATTTATAGCACGTTGTGTACTGTGTATTTTTCTGGCTAGTTTCACTGTGTGTGAGGTATTAACTGGAAATTGTCCACTTTTATTAAGCATCTGTTGGGTTGTTTGTTTCTGATAACTTGTTGCAGTTAAACTCTTTTTTTCTAGAGGCTCCTTTAGCTGTTTAAAACTTTCATTTAAAAGTTCACTGCTGCTTTTCAGCTGTGAGAAACATTTCTGCAGTTTGTTTCCCACCCTCCCTCCCTCCCTCCCTGTTGGTATAGTGTTTTATAGTTGGTGGCTTTGCAGTTGCCCACCCCTAGTGTAAATTTGATCTGGGTCCCTCCTCCCAGTCTAGTGTCATTACCTCATTCTACCCAGTACAGGGAGAACATTTGAGAAGGCCAATCAGCTTAGTTTCTGCTACTCCTTTCTCTCTTTCCTTTCTCTCTTTCCACTTAAGAAAAAAAAATTATCTGCTTTTACTGTATTTGTGTTTCTTCCTACTTTATTTTGCTTTTGCATCATCTTAAAAGTACTCAATTGTATTTATTACTGCTTGGTGTAACTCATTCTAAGCCTTTTAGTTTAGGCACTTGGGCTTCAGACCAGTTGTTTTACATTAAGAAGGTTTGTGGTCTGCACTGTAGTGGCAGAACAGGTAGCTTACATCCTTCTAAGTTCAGAACTGTTGATTGAGGGCTCAGTGTCTGTTAATTCTAAAAGTGTATTAATTCTGGTTTAAGCACTTGGGCTTCAGGCCAGTTATTTTACATTAAGAGGGTTCGTGGTCTACACTCTTGTGGGAGGAGAGGCTGGACTCTGCCCTTCTGAGCTGGGAATTTCTGGTTAAAGGCTTATAGTGCCTGCATATTTGAACTGCTTCTTACTGAAATTGGTACACCTTGTTTGCTGTAGCATAGACTAGATCCAGGCCTGCTGAATCTATCTTTGTTGTTTAACTTAAGCACTAATCCAGGCATTCTTTGAAGTACTCAATTGTATTTATTACTGCTTGGTAGTAACTTGATTAATGTGTAGCTATCATTCTAAATCTTTTGGATTAAGCACTTGGGCTTCAGATTATTCAACAAATCACTGAAGCCTCCACGATGAATTAGCAGCAAAGAATTTTATTTTTAAAATGAAACAAGCGCTTTCACGCACCTAACAAGTGCGCTTCATCAGGTTACAAAATTTAAGAATAAATGTTAATCTTATATAGTTGTGGCGTACACCCTGATTAACAACATTTTTGGCGGCTAAAAATAATTAATCAATTAGAAATCACTTAATTTCGTTAATGCTTAAAGCCGTAGTTCATAAGGATGTTTCGCTTAGAATCTAATGCAACTTTTAAAATCTTACCACTACTATAGTAAATAATCTAAAAAGTATATTAAAATATAACAAATATACACAATGCATTTCCTTCAGTTTATCAAAAAACTATATAGACATGAACTTAATACAGCCCTAATGTATACAAATTTATAATTCCTATTTATTCCTATCTATGAAAATCCATATACTTATCTTTAATAGATATGATATATTATATTTATAATTTCATAGAATCTGAATAACAATTCATCCTATAAGTAGTTTGATGACCATTAATGTATAAAACAAATAATAACAATTGAATATATCATATAATATATCAAACTAAGTCAGATATATAAACTGAAAAAAGAATGAAATAAATGTGAAGAAGAACAAGATATAAAAATAGAACAGCCAAACATAAGAAAAACCCAGAAAAAAGGGAGTTGGAGAAAGAGGGGGGGGAGGAGGGAAGGGGAGGGGAAAAAAGGGAAGAGGAGGAAGTGGGGAGGGAAGAGAGAAAAAAAGAATAAGGGAGGAGGGAAGGGAACAGGGAAAGAAAAAAGTAAGGAAGTGAAGGGAAAAAGGGGGGGAGAAAAAATAAAAATGAAGAAAAAAGAAAAAAATGTAAGGTGAAAGAAAAAAAGAAGGTGAAAGAATTTTATAACTATTGTGATTGCACTGTCATATAAATTTGTAATAGATAAAAATAGTATAAAATACACATATATCTCCAAAACCCCCATTATATGAACCATTAGATTGTCTTAACATGATACTATAATTAACATCAAATCTAACCAACATAACACAGTCTTTCATAGCAGCGCTGGTCTAATACTAAGGGCTGTATTTAAACCTGGCTCTATATATGCCCTAAGTGTTAGTATCCATTTCAATTCATAAAGCTCTAAGGTGCCTAATACGTTGCCTTCTCTTCTGTTAGGATATAATATCTGCAAAACCCTGAATTTGAACATATGAGATGGAAAAGATTGACAATGCCTGGCTAAAACATTGTTTACATTCATTTTCCGTATATCATATATGTGGTTGTAGGCTCGATCTCTGAGCCTGCGCGTTGTCATACCCACATAGTATACTTCACAATTCTCACATGTGGCCAGATAAATTATGTTTGTAGTATCACATGTGGCATAGAAATTCGGTGTAAACTTAAAACCAATTTCTAAATTTTCATATGGCTGTTCATCAGTGATATATTTGCAGATACAACATTTCTTACAGGGGAATGTTCCTTGCCTAAAATTGGTCCTAATATCTAATGGTGTGTGTAGTACTTTTTCTTTACATAGTAGTCTTTTCAAATTTGGACAATTACTATATCTGAAGTTAGGGTATTCACCCACCACATTCTTCAATTCTTTATTCATACTAAGCAATTTCCAATTTTTATATACGATCTCTTTTATATACTTGACATCATTGGTGAATTTGATGTCATATTGCACTTTACCTATGTTCTGTTTGTTATAATATCTATGTGGACCTTGCTTATGGCAAGTGTTGTGAACCAAATTATTTCTATCCTTAGAGCTTGTCAGCAAATGGGTTGGATAACCCCTATTCATAAAACACTTGGTTTGAAAATTCAAAAGTTGTTCTCTGTCTTCAATATTATTACACAGCTTGGTTATTCTAGCCATCTGATTTTTCACAATGTTAGGAAAAATGTGCCGTGGGTGCATACTCTCATGGTGGAGTATGCCATTTTTCCAACACGGTTTTCTGAATAGAGATGTGGTAAATCTATTCAGAATATTTTTTGTTATAGTTACATCAAGATAGTTGACCGTAACTGATGAAACTTCATATGTAAAACTAAGGAAGGAAGTGGTTGATTCCATATATTCAACGAAATCATGTAAGGATTTCACATTACCATTCCAAAAAAGGAGAATGTCATCTACAAATCTCCTGTAGTAAATGGCATTGGCAATAAAGCTTTCATTATTGAGAATATGAGTCCTCTCCCATTGATATACTGCTATATTAGCATAGACGTTTGCACAGGGGGTGCCCATGGCTACCCCCCATGTTTGTCTATAAATTTTATCTTGATACATAAAGATGTTATTACTAAGTATCAATTCTAATAAAGTACAAATAATGAATTGCTCATTTTGATTAACCATATTGTATTCATTTAAACAACTTCTAATAGCCTCGACCCCAAATTCATTAGGTATACTCGTAAACAAGTTCCTTATATCCAAGGTAACCATTAGAGTATCAGGATTTATTTTTTCAAGCCAAGGGGAATTTTCAAGATCTTCCAACAGTTTAAATGAATTTTTTAATATTGTAGGTATTATTTCTATCAACGGGGCTAACTTAAGCTGCACATATTGTGAGGCATTCTCCGTTACCCATGACTGGCCAGATACTATCGGCCGCACTGGTGGGGGATATATCCCTTTGTGTATTTTGGGTAACCCCTTAATGATGGGAATTAAAGGGGCCCCAATATCCAGATAATCATATAGCTGTTTATCAATGCACCTTGACATTAGGAGATCGTAGAATACATCTTGAACATTTCTAATAATCAACATGACATCAGATCTGCTTATCAATGAATATGCAGTATCATCACTCAACATCTTATTCATCATGTCATTATAAAAACTGGAATCCATTATTACAACCCCCCCCCCCTTTATCTGCAGGTCTGAATATTATACCATCATCATTACATAATAAGTCCAAGCTGTGTCTTTGCAACTCATTCATATTGAAGAACAATTTTTTATGTCTTTTTTCTTTATAATAGGCATAGAAATCAAATTCACATGCTCGTAAAAAGCACTCAATAGAGCTGGGTAGCGGTGGAGTGAAAGTGCTTTTCCTTTTAAGGGTAGTGGCTTTGAATATATGTTCATTGCATTCAGAGTCTTTAAAAAGGAGCTTCAAAGCCACTTTCCTGGTAAACTTTCGAAGCATTATTAGCGTGTCCGAAAGTTCGCTGCCTCGAGAGGGAATAAATGATAATCCCCTGTTTAGCACAGAGCATTCAGCTTCAGTTAAATTCCGAGACGAAATATTAAAAAACAAGGTGTTCAATGTTTCTTCTTCCTGTTCTCCCAGTTGTCGCCTGACATCTTGCGCTTCCCCCTTCCCCTGCTGGTAGATCGCATCTGAACTCGATGCTTGTATGGAAGCGGGGAGTTTAAAGTAGATGCCGCTTTGGGTGCAGTATTCGGTACACATACACCTTCCTTCGGTCTGGCCCCTGCTGTTGTACATTTCAAACCTTGCTGATTACAGGGTAGAGAAGAGGCAGATGAAATAATATCTACTTCTGATTGTGGCGAAGCAGATACGCCACTATTGGATACAATGCTTTCTAAGTTGCCGGTGTTGGTACTACTGTTGGAGCTACTTGCTATATCATTGTTTGTTTCATTAGTCTCTCCAGAAACTGCTGTTTCATTATATCTCGGCCATAAAAAAATATTGCCGGATTGGAAATCATTACAGTCTCGTCTCAACTTTTTTAACTTCACTTGCTCCAATTTATTACTATAAAATGTTACTTGTGCTAACATGTTATTTAACATGTTTTTACAATGTAATACAAATAAAACAATCCTGTTTTTGCTTATTTTGTTCTTTATTTCTTTGTTATTTATAGCACGTTGTGTACTGTGTATTTTTCTGGCTAGTTTCACTGTGTGTGAGGTATTAACTGGAAATTGTCCACTTTTATTAAGCATCTGTTGGGTTGTTTGTTTCTGATAACTTGTTGCAGTTAAACTCTTTTTTTCTAGAGGCTCCTTTAGCTGTTTAAAACTTTCATTTAAAAGTTCACTGCTGCTTTTCAGCTGTGAGAAACATTTCTGCAGTTTGTTTCCCACCCTCCCTCCCTCCCTCCCTGTTGGTATAGTGTTTTTATAGTTGGTGGCTTTGCAGTTGCCCACCCCTAGTGTAAATTTGATCTGGGTCCCTCCTCCCAGTCTAGTGTCATTACCTCATTCTACCCAGTACAGGGAGAACATTTGAGAAGGCCAATCAGCTTAGTTTCTGCTACTCCTTTCTCTCTTTCCTTTCTCTCTTTCCACTTAAGAAAAAAAAATTATCTGCTTTTACTGTATTTGTGTTTCTTCCTACTTTATTTTGCTTTTGCATCATCTTAAAAGTACTCAATTGTATTTATTACTGCTTGGTGTAACTCATTCTAAGCCTTTTAGTTTAGGCACTTGGGCTTCAGACCAGTTGTTTTACATTAAGAAGGTTTGTGGTCTGCACTGTAGTGGCAGAACAGGTAGCTTACATCCTTCTAAGTTCAGAACTGTTGATTGAGGGCTCAGTGTCTGTTAATTCTAAAAGTGTATTAATTCTGGTTTAAGCACTTGGGCTTCAGGCCAGTTATTTTACATTAAGAGGGTTCGTGGTCTACACTCTTGTGGGAGGAGAGGCTGGACTCTGCCCTTCTGAGCTGGGAATTTCTGGTTAAAGGCTTATAGTGCCTGCATATTTGAACTGCTTCTTACTGAAATTGGTACACCTTGTTTGCAGTAGCATAGACTAGATCCAGGCCTGCTGAATCTATCTTTGTTGTTTAACTTAAGCACTAATCCAGGCATTCTTTGAAGTACTCAATTGTATTTATTACTGCTTGGTAGTAACTTGATTAATGTGTAGCTATCATTCTAAATCTTTTGGATTAAGCACTTGGGCTTCAGACCAATTGTTTTACATTAGGAAGGTTTGTGGCCTGCACTGTGGTGGCAGGACAGGTAGCTTACATCCTTCTAAGTTGGGAACTGCTGATTGAGGGCTCAGTGTCTGTTATTCTAAAAGTGTATTAGTTCTGGTTTAAGCACATGGGCGTCAAGCCAGTCATTTTACATTAAGAAGGTTCGTGGACTGCGCTCTTGTGGGAGGAGAGGCTGGACTCTGCCCTTCTGAGCTGGGAATTTCTGGTTAAAGGCTTATAGTGCCTGCATATTTGAACTGTTTCTTACTGAAACTGGTACACCTTGTTTGCTGTAGAATAAACTAGATCCAGGCCTGCTGAATCTAGCTTTGTTTGTATGCTTGTTACTTCCCTGAAATGCTAATTCCACCTAAAATGCGGCTTTTCAGTGCTTCTGTGGATCCCTAGTGATATCTGCATTGCTTACTGTACTTATTTCCTTATTTCACTTGAAAGAAAGTTACTGTTTGTCGTTTTTGCATTTAAGTTACCTGTAACACATTGCATTTAAGTTACCTGGCACTTGCTCACTAAGTCAGCACTAAAAAATTAAAAGCACTACACCCTCACAGACTCCCCTTGAGTACCTTGTTCCCCATTGGCCCTTTTTTTCTATTATAAAGGAATTCCCAATACTATTCTAGCATGTCCAAAGGTCAGTTGTCAATCTCCTCTCCGGTCCAGCTGGTGAATCTGGGAATCCTGTGGCAATGTTACAACTGCCTCATGTACACAGACAACCCTCTCCTCCTCCCAACAAATTCCAACACATGTGAGAGATGCAACCATATAGCCAAACTGGAGGCTAAGCTCTCTCAACTCAGTACTGGCGTAACCAGTCAGGAGGAGAAGGAAACCACACTCACTACAATTCCAGTCTCACAAAGACCTACCACGACAGCAAACCAAACACATAAACACACAAAAACATACTCAGAGGCTCTAAATAAAAATCTGCCTAAGCAGCAGAGACCCCCAAAGCAGACACCCAAGCAACCGCTACCCCAAAACAAAACACGTGCAACACATAGCTCACAAAGCCAGTGTGCCAAACAGTCACAGCCCTTAAGGCTAAACAACACACCTGATACACTTGTAATAGGTAACTCTATCATCAGGCACAATGACGTCCCGCTCACCAGGCTGAATAAGGAGAAGGTCACGGTGGGCTACCTGTCGGGCGCTAGGATCCGCCACATAATACACGCACTCAGGTCACTCCAAGTCAAGTACAAATATGACTCAGTCATTGTCCATGCTGGTGTGAATGACCTGAGACATACCTCCCTGGACTACATGAAAAGAGACATAGAGGAGCTCTTTGAGCATGTAGTCCAGGCCGGTATGACCCTGACCTTGAGTAGCATCTTACCCTCACCAAGAATGATGCCACAATATGAAGACAAGATGATCAATTTCAACAATTGGCTTAAGTATTGGTGTCATTCAAAGGGGATCCAATGCCTGTCAGCCTGGGATGACATGCTCGACAAGCCACAATGCTTCGCTAGGGACGGCTTGCACCTGTCACCCCTGGGCTTTCGGATATTGGCAAAGGCTCTTGCTACCCCCATAGTGCCTTTTTTAGGCAAGGCTCAAAAGACAAACTCACCACCATAGGTATCACAAGGGATAGGAAACTAAGAGTAATGCTACTCAACGCCAG
Organism: Protopterus annectens; assembly: GCF_019279795.1. NCBI lineage: Eukaryota > Metazoa > Chordata > Ceratodontiformes > Protopteridae > Protopterus > Protopterus annectens. The sequence continues at coordinate 987,151,627 of NC_056737.1, read as the reverse complement.
AAGTCTAAACCTCAAGATGCACACACTCGAAACTCTCCTTAGCATGGAGAACATCGATATCTGTGCAGTAACAGAAACCTGGTTCAAGGTTCCCAAGAGCACCCCAGCACTACCAGGTTATACCTCATACCATGCTTTTCAGCCCCAAAACTTGGACCGAACCACAAAAGGAGGGGGAGTATCAGTATTCGTCAAAGATAACCACACCTCCAGGTTGGTGGCACAGCACGAAGCATCAGAGACTATCCATGTGCAACTAACAGTGGGTAAAACTGCCTTCCAGTTTATAGCCTGCTACAGACCACCCTCCCAAACCCAGGAACCCCACTCAGCCTTCCTGAGAACACTGGAAAATATGAAGGTCCCTCCAAACACCATTATACTGGGTGACTTTAACTACCCAAACATAGACTGGGAGCATTACTCTAGCTCCAACACCCTAGCCCAAAGGTTCCTAGAATTTATAAACTCAAATGCTATGGAACAACTTGTTACCACTCCCACAAGAGGGGAAAACATACTGGACCTGATCATCACCAACATGGGGACTCTATGCTCCAGACCAGAAGTGTATCCCTCACTGGTAAGATCAGACCATAAACTAATCTCACTGGATATTTACATCCCGACCCCACCCCCTGCCCAGAAAACCACAGTGAAAAACTTCTCTAAAGCCAATTTCACACTCCTCAAAACCGAGGTGGAATCCTTCATAGCCCCCGGGCCTGTGGAAAATACGGCCCAGACCGCAGAATCCTTTATAAATGCATTCTATGAACACCTTCAGGAATGCATGGATCATGCAATCCCAAATAAAACCAAGACCCAATCCTCCAAAGGCAGATGTCCTGTCTGGTGGACCCCAGCCATAAACAAACTATACAATAGAAGGAGGAAGCTACTACATGATAGAGCAAAATCCCAAAAAGTGAAGGCATCTCTGATCAGTATTAGCAAAACACTTCGGGCACTCATAAAATCGTTTTAGGCCAGCTTTGAGAGAAAAATTGCACAGGACACTAAGGATAATCACAAGGCGTTCTTTAGTTATGTTAGGAACCTGGGTGGGAATTCCCAGATATGCTCAGAATTAATCCAAAATGACAAAAAATACACTAAACTCACAGACATTGCCAACATCCTAGCTGACAGGTTCAGCGCAAACTTCTCCCCCCTCCCCACCAAAAGGGTGAATATCTATCCCAGCAGAGTGCTGCCCCCCTGACATCTCAGATGCTCAGGTAAGAGCCGCCCTCTCCAAAGCAAAAAAACACAGCATCAATGGGACCAGACAGTGTCCTGGGCTACGTCCTATATGAACTCCAAGAAGAACTAAACCCAAACATAAAACTATTGTTCAATCTCAGCCTTACTACAGGATATGTACCCAAAGAGTGGCGTATAGCAACAGTGGTCCCTCTCCACAAAGGTGGTGCCTCAACGGATCCTGGAAACTATTGCCCCATAAGCCTGACTAGCTTGGTCTGCAAAGCTATGGAAAGGATCATCATGGACCTCATAAATAAAGATATTGGGGACCTACAGACACTGGATCCTATGCAGTTTGGCTTTGTTAAGGGCAGACACTGCCTCTTAAACCTGGTTGATTTCTTTGAAACAGTCACCAAGTCCATTGACGAGGGGAAGGTGGTCCACACAGCCTACCTGGACCTCGCAAAAGCCTTCGATACAATACCCCACTCTGGCATTCTAGATAAGCTCACCAGCTTAAATATAAACCCGTATGTCACTAGATGGGTTGCAAACTGGCTCAAGGACAGAACCCACATGGTTAGAATTGCTGGAGCCATGTCAGATTCCAAACAAGTTACAAGTGGCATCCCACAAGGCTCAGTCCTGGGACCTCTCTTGTTCGGTATATATTTCTCGGAGGTACAGGCAAACACGGAAGAACTGTGGCTGACCAAGTTCGCAGATGACTGCAAACTGGGCGCCATAATCGACTCTCCAGCCAACACAAGCATCCTCCAAAAGGGCCTCATAGAAACAGACAACTGGTGCCAGAGCCATGGCCTCAAGCTAAACTCCAAAAAGTATATAGTCATCCCCTTTGGCAAAAAAGTACAGTTTTGTACCTACCATAAATGTAGATCTCCGATAGGTATGCATCTGCAGTCATCACATATGGGTTGTCCTGCCTCAGGCAGCCCTTCGGTCGTCCGGATTCCAAAGTCTGGGTCCGACGTCGGCTGATGTCGCCCTTTCCCCGACGTCAGAGCACCTGGGGTATAAAAGCATCAGCCGACATCATCTTCCTCAGTGTTTCTTGCCCCAGATGCCAGGTGCCCTCAAAGGAAGGCTAAATTTGGAGAAATGCAATAAATTCCAAACATGCACAGAAATATATATATATGTATGTATATATATATATATATATATATATATATATATATATATATATATATAAAACAAATACACCATAATAGATAACCCCAGCTAGCTAAGAGAGGGAAAAGTACCCAATAAAAACCAAAGAGGGGAAGGAGGGAGGGTAAACCTGACTGCAGATGCATACCTATCGGACATCTACATTTATGGTAGGTACAAAACTCTACTATGTCCTTCAAGGATGCATCTGCAGTCATCACATATGGGTAGAATACCATAGCCAATCTGGGGGTGGAGGATCTATGTAAAGGATGGTATAGCTAAAATGCCCTGCAGGACTGCCGTAGCAAAGCCTGCTCTGGATCTGGAATATAAAGGTAAATTGTAAGGCTTGGAAAATGTATGCACGGAGCTCCATGTAGCAGCTTCTAGAATGTCCTTGGTAGCCACCCCTCTTAAGAAGGCTGTGGAGGTGGCAGTGGCTCTGGTGGAATGAGGTCTAATGTTAGCTGGCACAGTTTTTCCATGAAAGGAATAACAAAAATGAATGCAATTCCCTGTCCATTTTGAAACTGTCTGTTTGGAAATTGCTTTTCCTTGTGCACCAGCTGCATATGCTACCAACAGCTGGTCAGTTTTTCTGTAGCTTTTAGTTCTGTCCGGGTAGTAGCGCAACTGTCTGTGTATGTCCAGGGTGTGCAGAAGTTTCTCCCTTTGTTTTGTGGATTTGGAAAGAAGGTAGGCAGGTGAATAGCTTGGTTTAATGAGATCCTGGATACCACCTTTGGCATAAATGAAGGATTGGTTCGCAATGAGACTCTGTCCTGATGAAAAATAAGAAATGGCTGTACTGCCATGAGGGCCTGTAACTCAGATACTCTTCTTGCTGAGGTTATGGCCAGAAGGAAGGCAGTCTTCCAAGACAGGAACTGAAGTTCCGCAGATGCTGCTGGTTCAAAGGGAGGCAGAGTTAGTTTTTCCAACACGAAGTTAAGGTCCCAAGTAGGCACTGGGGGTTTCCTTGGAGGATTGATGTTTTTAATTCCTCTTAGAAACTGTCTTAGGAGAGGATGAGAAAAGACAGGTGGATCAGTATTGTACTCTGCTGAAATGGCTGAAGCATGAATTTTAATGGAAGAGTAAGACAGGCCATTGTGGAGCATTTCTGCCAAGTATTCCAGGATATGCGCCATGTTCATCACTGTTGCATCTAGGCCCTTTGTGGTGCTCCAAGTGTGAAATCTTTTCCATTTTTCTGAATATGCCTTTCTTGTGGAAGGCCGGCGAGCTTCCATGATGATATCCTTCACTTTCTTGGATAGGTTATCCAGAGGAGGAGTCAAGGTATTTTCCAGGCTGTTAGTTGCAAGGTTTTCAGGTTGGAATGCAGAGTTTTGTAATTGTGCTGTGTCAGGAGAAGTGGCCATTGAGGAAGAGGCCATGGTTTCGTGCGTGACATGCTCTTTAACAGTGGGTACCAGTGCTGTCTTGGCCAGTCCGGAGCTATCAGAATCACTTTTGGCTGCTCTGTCCTGATCTACAGTAAGACCTTGGTCATTAATGGAAGAGGTGGAAATGCATACACTGTTAGAGTTCTCCAGATGAAAGAGAGGGTGTCTACTTTCCATGCTTGTGGGTGGTATGTCCTTGAGCAGAATTTCTTCAGCTGATGATTGTGGGGGGAGGCAAAAAGATCTATGTCCGGCCTTCCCCATGATAGTGTTATCTGTAGGAAGATGTCTGGGTGCAGCATCCATTTGTGCGCATCCATGATATTTCTGCTTAAGCTGTCCGCCAGTATATTGTCTTTTCCTGGCACAAACGGATTGCAGCTCTATATTGAGTTTCAAGGAAAGTTCCCATAGATTCATTGCCAGTCTGCAAAGAGGGTAAGAATGTGTGCCTCCTTGCCTGTTTATGTACCACATAACTGTGGTGTTGTCTGTCCTTATTAGCAGGTGGCCTTGATGCAGAAAGAGTTTGAAGGCCTCGATTGCATGTATCACTGCCAGCATTTCCTTTTGGTTTATGTGCATGCGTAGCTCCCTTTGTGACCATAGTCCTTGAATACATCTGCCCTCCATGTGTGCTCCCCAACCGTGGTCTGAAGCATCCGTTGTAATGGTTTGGCTGGCTATTGGTTTACTGAAGGGCAGACCCCTGTTTCACTGGCTTGCTTGAGCCCACCACAGAAATTCCTTTTGGAGGCATGGAATTAGTGGGATCAAAGTTTCTAAGATGTGACTGTGCTGAGTCCATAAACTCCTTAGGTACCATTGTAGTTTCCTCATATGCAGCCTTGCCTGTGGAATCAGAAGAATGCAAAATGCCATGTAACCCAGGGCCTGCAGAATTTTCCTTGCAGTCAGCTGAGTTTGTCTTGTCAGATTCTTGAAGTAATCCGGTAGTTGTCTTTGTTTTTCTTCTGTGAGAAAAGCCATTTGGGTGGTTGTGTCTAGATCCGCACCCAGAAAAGTTATTCTTTGGGATGGAACAAGTCTTGATTTGTGAATGTTGACTGTATATCCCAAGGCCTGCAGTAGGTGGATGGCATAACTCAAGTCCTTTACCAAAGTTTGTTGGCTGTCCGCTTGTATAAGGCAGTCGTCCAGATATGGGTATATTTGAATCCCCCAAGTCTGCAGTGTGCAATTACTGATGCCAGGCATTTTGTGAATACTCTGGGCGCAGTAGATAAGCCAAAGGGCAATGCTGAGAATTGATAATGCTCTGAACCTGCAAGAAATCTGAGGTGTCTTCTGCAACTTTGTCTGATAGGGACATGCAGGTATGCCTCCTTGAGGTCTAGAGTCACCAGCCAAGACCCCTTGCCCAGCATGGGAAGGAGTTGCTGTAGAGTCAGCATTTTGAATTTTGGCACAATGAGATAAGTATTCAGTGCGGACAAGTCAAGAATAGGCCTCCATTGATTTTCTTTTCTTGGAACAAGGAATAGTCTGGAATAAAATCCTTGGCCTTGTTCTGAAAGAGGAACCTTTTCTATAGCTTTCATTTGCATTAAGTTGAAGATTTGTTTCAAAGCCTCTGCCCTTTGATTTGGTGGCAGGTCTGGCATGCCTTTTCTATTTGGCAATGTGTGAAAATGGAACCTGTATCCTTTGTCTATTATTTGCAGTGTCCATTTGTCTCTTGTAATACTGTGCCAATTTTCTGAAAATAAAGAAAGCTTTCCGCCCAAAGGTGCTTCTAATTGAGCCCTGGTTGGCGGAGTCAAAGCAAAGTCATTGAGTCTGTCCTTGTGTAGCAGTTGTAGGTCCTGCACTACCTCTCTGGTTGGGAGGCTGCCATTGGCGTCCTCTGTAGGAGCCTCTAGCTTGCCCTCTACCTCTGGCATGCCTGTTCTTGCCTCTCTGAAATCTTTCTGTGTCCGGAAAGGATCAATTCTTGGTAGGCCAATTTCTGCTGAATCTTGGTGGTTGGACTTGTAGAAAATCTTTGACTGTTTGCACAGATTTTGCCTTTTCCTCAAATTTCTTTAAGACCTCCTGAGCAGTGGAGCCAAATAACTTTTGCTTCTCCAGTGGAGCATCCAGAAGCTTAGCTTTAACATGGTCTGGCAGAGATTGTTCCTTCAGCCAAGCATGCCTACGTATGACTGCACCTGTTATAGCTGACCTACATGAAGCTTCCAATGCATCATAACCACACTGCAAGAAATGGTTGCTAACCTGCTGGCAGTTATGTACCAGATCCTGAAGTGATTAGCGATCTAGGGGTTCAGGTGAAGACAGCTTCTTATGCAATTCATCTAACAAATACTCTTGGTACTCTATCATATGAAATTGACAATTTAATGCCCTCATAGAAAGAGTAGCAGAAGTATACACTTTTTTACCCCATCTCTCTAAAGCCCTGGACTCCCTTTCAGAGGGGAGTGGATTTTTAGTAGTGGCAGCTGCAACCCCTTTAGGGCCCTGGGAAATAGTTTCTGGATCAGCAGAGTGGGCCTTGTAAAGAAAATTATGTGAGTCCAGGACCCTGTAGTACCTATTGGGTTTGACAGGGGCCGGAGGAAGAGTGTCAGGGGTTATGCTAGACTCAGAGTACACATCATCAATGACATTCAAAACAGGAGGAATAGCCAAAGGTCTATGCTGAGGTAAATGCAGAAAAGTTCTTAATCTTTTCCTGGAATCAGAGAATTCCTGGCCCTGCCATTTGAAATGCTCTCTCATAGTGTGAAGGGTCTCCCCGAAGGATAGTTCTTCAGGAGGGGAGGCCGAGGGGATGGATTCCTCTGCATCAGAATCCTCATAGGCCGAAAAAAAACTCCTCCAGGTAGTCCGAGAGAGAAGAGCCATCAGAGGCCTCCTCTGAGGAGTGGGGATCAGAAAGCTCAACCCTGGGCGTTTTGTCTAGAGGGCGTTGAGAGCCCCTGTCCGGATGGGGTTGAGAGCCCCTAATTAAGGAAATAGGGTCCTCTGCTAAAGTTAGAATCTGTGAGCTTGTAGAGGGTCCCTGAGGAATAACCCTGGGAGGCATAGCTTTTGTGTGTTTAGCAGCTTTAGCCCTGGTGAATGCTTTTATGGACATGGATGCAGGAGGCCTGGCTGCACCACGTGCTGGTGTAGTTTTGTCTAGAGGAATGGTGTCGGAAGTTTCCAAGACACCAGTTTCTGAAGGAAATTCAATAACCGACTCAGCAGGGGCCTCCGGGGCCGAGGTTGTCGGTTGAGCGGTTTCGGGAGTCAGAAGTACCAAGGACTCGGTTTCCGCCGAGACCGAGACACTCGTGGTAGGTCTGGCTGCGGTTTCAGCCGAAACCGCGGCCCGCGTGTGTTGGTCCTTGTCCTTCCGTTTCTTTGTTAAATGTGAAGTCGAAGTCTCCGACGGCATATTGTACGAAAAACTAGCCCCAAAAAATTCCTCTGCAAACTCCGCCCGACGTCTAAGAGTGCATCGGTTGAAGGAAGCACAGGCTGAACAGGCCGAGACGTTGTGGTCTGGGCCTAGGCAGGGGAGGCAGTAAGAGTGGAAATCCTTATGAGGTATTTGTTTCCCACAAGTTAAGCAATTATTAACTTTATCTGACATCGGCTGAGGCAAGAAAAAGTCCCCAATGGGGTACTTAGCTTTTGAAATCTTCGGTAGCTGAATTACAGGAGCTGGCTGACCGGCACATGCGAACTGCTTCTGCTTCGGGCACCACGCAGCAAGAAAGACTGAGGAAGATGGCATCGGCTGACGCTTTTATACCCCAGGCACTGACGTCGGGGAAAGGGTGACATCAGCCGACGCCAGACCCAGACTTTGGAATCCGGCTGACCGAAGGGCTGCCTGAGGCAGGACAACCCATATGTGATGACTGCAGATGCATCCTTGAAGGACATCAAAGTGCCCACAAATTACCATGTAGGTGGTAATCCATTAAGTACAGAAGAAGTAATTAGGGACCTGGGAACCCAAGTTGATAGCAATCTCTCATTTGACAACCACGTGGCCAAAGTGGTTAGAAAAACATTTTATATAGCCCACCTAATCATGAAGGGATTCACATCTAGATCAGGGGAGGTCATCGTGCGCCTCTTTACTCATCCCTCATCAGGCCCATAATTGAGTACAATGCCCCTTTTGGGATGTACCTTACCAGACACCTGCAGCAACTGGAAAGATCCCAAAAGTACCTCACCAAGAGGATCAAAGGGCTCAAACAGATGCCATATGCTGCCCAGTTAAAGAAACTCCATCTCTACTCAGTGGCATACCGCCTGCTCAGAGGCAATCTGTGCCTGATGTATAAAGCCAAGTCCAACCCGGAATTAATGGACATGCTGCACCTCAGAAAATCCAAATCCCATCGAGCTACGTGCTCGAGAGACTTGAACCTCAGCACTGAAATAAATAGAACATGCTGGAGGGACAGATTCATAACCCAGAGGCTCCCTAAACTCTGGAATAAAATCCCAGTCCAGGTTAGGCAGAGTCCCTCATTGACTCTCTTCAAGAGGAATCTTGATGAGTGGATGGGAGATCGCAGGTTTACCCCGGGTATCACTTCTGTGTCACTGTTGGACAGAGGCACAGTATACTAACCTCGAAAAAGGGCATAGCAAAATTAATTTAAAATGGGTGTGAAAGCCAAACACACTCTGGCTAGGCTTATAAATGCCCTAGGGCAGATAGCCTAGTATGAACCTATGAACCTATGAAGCTATTGTTACGAATGATGCATTTTCAATGGGTGAATTCTATATTAATCCTATTCAAGGTACTGTTACGAATTACACATTTTCAATGTGTGATTTCTGTATTAATCCTATTTAAGGTGCTGTTAGGAATGACGCATTTTCAAAGTGTGAATTCTATATTAATCCTATTTCAGGCATTGGTAGGAATGATGCATTTTCAATGGGTGAATTCTATATTAATTCTATTCAAGGTACGGCTGTGAATGATGAATTTTCAATGTGTGATTTCTGTATTAATCTTATTTAAGGTACTGTTAGGAATAATGCATTTTCAATGTGTGAATTCTATATTAATCCTGTCCAAGGTACTGTTAGGAATGATGCAGTTTCAATTTGTGATTTCTGTATTAATCCTATTTAAGGCACTATTAGGGGTGATGCCTTTTCAATGTGTGATTTCTGTATTAATCCTATTTAAGATACTGTTAGGAATGATGCATTTTCAATGTGTGATTTCTGTATTAATCCTATTTAAAGTACTGTTAGGAATGACGCTTTTTCAATGTGTTATTTATGTATTAATCCTATTTAAGGTACTTTTAGGAAAGGCACATTTTCAATGTGTGGTTTCTTTATTAATCCTATTTAAGGTACTGTTTGGAATAATGCATTTTCCATGTGTGAATTCTATATTAATCCCATTAAAGGTATTATTAGGAATGACGCATTTTCAATGGGTGAATTTTATATTAATCCTATTCACTGTACTGTTACAAATGACCCATTTTCAATGTGTGATTTCTGTATTAATCTTATTCAAGATATTGTTAGGAATGATGCATTTTCGATGTGTGAATTCTATTTTAATCCTCTCTAAGGTACAGTTAGGAATGACGCATTTTCAATGGGTGAATTCTATATTAATTCTATTTAAGGTACTGTTAGGAATAACGCATTTTTGATGTGTGAATTCTATATTAATCCTATTTAAGGTATTGTTAGGAAGGACTCATTTTCATTGGGTGAATTCTATATTAATCCTATTCAAGGTACTGTTACAAATGATGCATTTTCAATATCTGATTTCTGTATTAATCCTATTCAAGGTAATGTTAGCAAAGATGCAATTTCAATGTATGAAATCTATATTAATCCTATTTAAGGTACAGTTAGAAATGACGCATTTCAATGTGTGAATTCTATATGAATTCTATTTAAGGTATTCTTACGAGTGACGCATTTTCAATGGGTGGATTCTATATTAATCCTATTCAAGGTACTGTGCCGAATGATGCATTTTCAATGTGTGATTTCTATATTAATCCTATTTAAGGTACTGTTAGGAATGACACATTTTCAATGTGCGAATTCTATATTAATTCTATTTAAGGTATTGTTAGGAATGATGCATTTTCAAAGTGTGAATTCTATATGAATCCTGTTTAAATTATTATTAGGAATGACACATTTTCAATAAGTTAATTCTATATTAATCCTATTCAAGGTACTGTTACGAATTATGCATTTTCAGTGTGTGACTTATGTATTAATCTTATTTAGGGTATTGTTTAGATTGATGCATTTTCAATGTGTGAATTCTATATTAATCCTAATTATAGTACTGTTAGGAATTACACATTTTCAATGTGTGATTTCTTTATTAATCCTATTTAAGGTATTGTTGGAAATGACACATTTTCAATGAGTGAATTCTGTATTAATCCAATTTAAGGAACTGTTAGGAGTGACGCATTTTTAATGTGTGAATTCTATATTAATCCTTCTTAAGGTATTTTTAGGAGTGACGCATTTTCTATGTGTGATTTCTGTATTAGTCGTACTTAAGGTACTGTTAGGAGTGATGTATTTTCAATGTGTTATTTCTATATTAATCCTATTTAAGGTCTGTTAGGAATGATGCATTTTCAATGTGTGATTTCTATATTAATTCTATTTAACGTATTGTTAGGAATGACGCATTTTCAATGTGTGATTTTTTGTATTAATCCTTTTTTAAGTTACTGTAAGGAATGATGCATTTTCAGTGTGGATTTTATATTAATCCTGTTTCAGGTATTGTAAGGAATGACGCATTTTCAATGGGTGATCTCTATATTAATTCTGTTTATGGTACTGTTAGGAATGACACATTTTCAATAGGTTTTTTCTATATTAATCCTTTTTAAGGTACTGTTTGGAATGACGCATTTTTAATGTGTGAATTCTATATTAATCCTATTTAAGGTATTGCTAGGAATGATGCATTTTCAATGTGTGAGTTCTATATTAATCCTTTTTAAGGTAATGTTAGGAATGATGCATTTTAAATGGGTAAAGTCTATATTAATCTTATTTAAGGTATTGTTAGGATATACGCATTTTCAATGTGTGACTTATATATTACTCCTGTTTAAGGTATTGTTAGGAATTACGCATTTTCAATGTGTGATTTCCATATTAATCCTTAAGGTACTGTTAGGAATGACGCATTTTCAATGTGTGATTTCTGTATTAATTCTATTTAAGGTATTGTTAAGAGTGATGCATTTTCAATGTGTGATTTCTATATTAATCCTATTTAAGTTACTGTTAGGAATAATACATTTTCATTGTGTAGTTTCTTTATTAATTTTGTTTAAGGTATTGCTAGGAATGACGCATTTTCAATGGGTGAATTCTATATTAATCCTATTCAAGGTACTGTTACAAATGACACATTTTCAGTGTGTGATTTCTGTATTAATCTTATTTAGGATATTGTTAGGAATGATACAGTTTCAATGTGTGAATTCTATATTAATCCTTATTATAGTACTGTTAGGAATTACACATTTTCAATGTGTGATTTCTTTATTAATCCTATTTAAGGTATTGTTAGAAATGACGCATTTTCAATGTGTGAATTCTATATTAATCCAATTTAAGGTACTGTTAGGAATGATGTATTTTTAATAAATGAATTCTATATTAATCCTTCTTAAGGTATTTTTAGGAGTGATGCATTTTCTATGTGCGATTTCTGTATTAGTCGTATTTAAGGTACTGTTAGGAATGATGTATTTCCAACGTGTTATTTCTATATTAATCCTATTTAAGGTCTGTTAGGAATGATGCAGTTTCAATGTGTGAATTCTATACTAATCCTACTTAACGTATTGTTAGGAATGACGCATTTTCAATGTGTGATTTCTATATTAATCCTTTTTAAGGTACTGTAAAGAATGATGCATTTTCAGTGTGTGATTTCTTTATTAATCCTATTTAAGGTATTGTTAGAAATTATGCATTTTCAATGTGTGAATTCTATATTAATCCAATTTAAGGTACTGTTAGGAATGATGCATTTTTAATGTGTGAATTCTATATTAATCCTTCTTAAGGTATTTTTAGGAGTGATGCATTTTCTATGTGCGATTTCTGTATTAGTCGTATTTAAGGTACTGTTAGGAATGATGTATTTCCAATGTGTTATTTCTATATTAATCCTATTTAAGGTCTGTTAGGAATGATGCAGTTTCAATGTGTGAATTCTATACTAATCCTACTTAACGTATTGTTAGGAATGACGCATTTTCAATGTGTGATTTCTATATTAATCCTTTTTAAGGTACTGTAAAGAATGATGCATTTTCAGTGTGTGAATTCTATATTAATCCTGTTTAAGGTACTGTAAGGAATGACGCATTTTCAATGGATGATCTCTACATTAATTCTGTTTATGGTACTGTTAGGAATGGCGCATTTTCAATGTGTGAATTCTACATAAATCCTATTTAAGGTATTGTTAGAAATGACGCATTTTCAATAGGTGAATTCTATATTAATCCTATTCAAGGTACTGATACGTATGACACATTTTCAATGTTTGATTTTTGTATAAGTCCTATTCAAGGTATTGCTAGGAATGATGCATTTTTCAATGAGTGATTTCAGTATTAATCCTATTTAAGGTTCTGATTGGAATGACACATTTTCAATGTTTGATTTCTTTATAAATCCTATTTAAGGTACTGTTAGGAATGACACATTTCAATGTGTAATTTCTGCATTTATCCTTTTTAAGGTACTGTTTGGAATGATGCATTTTTAATGTGTGAATTCTATATTAATCCTATTTAAGTTATTGCTAGGAATGATGCATTTTCAATGTTTGAATTCTATATTAATCTTATTTAAGGTATTGTTAGGAATGATGCATTTTTAATGTGTGAGTTCTATATTAATCCTGTTTAAGTTATTGTTAGGAATGACTTATTTTCAATGGGTAAATTCTATATTAATCTTATTTAAGGTATTTTTAGAAATGACGCATTTTCAATGTGTGAATTCTATATGAATCTTATTTAAGGTATTGTTAGGAATGAAGCATTTTCAATGTGCAAATTATATATTACTCCTATTTAAGGTATTGTTAGGAATTACGCATTTTCAATGTGTGATTTCCATATTAATCTGTTTTAAGGTACTGTTAGGAATGACGCATTTTCAATGTGTGATTTCTGTATTAATCCTATTTAAGGTATTAAGAGTGACGCATTTTCAGTGTGTGACTTCTATATTAATTCTATTTAAGGTACTGTTAGGAATGACGCATTTTCAATGTGTGAATTCAATATTAATCCTATTTAAGGTACTGTTAGGAATGATACATTTTCATTGTGTAATTTCTTTATTAATCCTATTTAAGGTATTGCTAGGAATGACATATTTTCAATGGGTGAATTCTATATTAATCCTATTCAAGGTACTGTTACGAATGACGCATTTTCAATGTGTGATTTCTGTATTAATTCTATTTAAGGTACTGTTAGGAATGATGCATTTTCAATGTTTGGAATCTATATTAATCCTATTTAAGGTACAGTTAGGAATGACGCATCTTCAATGTGTCAATTCCATATTAATCCTGTTTAAGGTACTGTTAGGAATGACAAATTTTCAATGGGTGAATTCTATATTAATTCTATTTATGGTACTATTAGAAATTATGCATTTTACTTGTGTGAATTCTATATTAATTCTATTTAAGGTATTGTTAGGAATGACGCATTTTCAATGGGTGAATACTATATTAATCCTATTCAAGGTACTGCTACGAATAATGCATTTTCAAAGTGTGAATACTATATTAATCCTATCCAAGGTACTACTACGAATAATGCATTTTCAATTTGTGATTTCTGTATTAATCCTTTTCAACGTATTGTTAGGAATGATGCATTTTCAATGTGTGACTGTTGTATTAATCCTAATTAAGGTACTGTTAGGAACGATGCATTTTCAATGTGTTATGTATTAATCCTATTCAAGATACTGTTACAAATGACCCATTTCCAATGTGTGATTTCTGTTTTAATCCTATTCAAGGTATTGTTAGGAATGATGCATTTTCAATGTGTGAATTCTATATTAATCCTATTTAAGGTACAGTTAGGACTGATGCATTTTCAATGTGTGAATTCTATATTAATTCTATTTAAGGTATTGTTACGAATTATGCATTTTCAATGGGTGAATTCTATATTAATTCTATTTAAGGTACTGTTAGGAATGACACATTTTCAATTTTTGAATTCTATATTAATCCTATTTAAATTATTGTTAGGAATGACGCATTTTCAATAGGTTAATTCCATATTAATCCTATTCAAGGTACTGTTACAAATGACGCATATTTAGTGTCTGATTTTTTTTAAGGGTTGTTGTTGTTGTGTCTTTCGGCTTTTCCTGGTTAGGGGTTGAAACAGCGGAACTCCTGCCCGCTAATGATTGGTAGTTGATTTTTACATGCCGACTTACCAACCCTGACGCACAACCTTCAACGAAGGTACACCCATTCACACATGTCTCCACGCAGAAGACGCTCTACCTGAGAATCAAGCCTTACTGTGAGTTGACAATGCTACCTCAGCATTAATCCTATTTAGGGTATTGTTAGGAATTATGCATTTTCAATGTGTGAACGATATATTAATCCTATTCATGGTACTGTTAGGAATTACACATTTGCAACGTGTGATTGCTTTATTAATCCTATTTAAAGTATTGCTAGAAATGACACATTTTCAATGTGTGAATTCTATATTAATCCAATTTAAGACACTGTTAGGAATGACACATTTTTAATGTGTGAATTCTGTATTAATCCTACATAAGATATTTTTCGGAGTGATGCATTTTCTATGTGTGATTTCTGTATTAGTCATATTTAAGGTACTATTAGGAGTGATTTATTTTCAATGTGTGAATTCTATATTAATAGTCTTTAAGGTACTGTTAGGAATGATGCATTTCCAATGTGTGATTTCTGTATTAATCCTATTTAAGGCACTGTTAGGAGTGATGCATTTTTAATGTGTGATTTCTGCAATAATCTTGTTTAAGGTACTGGTAGGAATGACACATTTTTCAATGTGTGTTTTTTATTTATTTATTTATTAACGATCCCTTCACCATCAACCAAACCCTTCAAATCACTCATAATAGCCCATCTAAACATACATAGCATTTGCAACAAAATACCACAAATTCATGCTCTTCTAGATGCTCAGCAGTTCGACATCCTCTGCTTAACAGAAACATGGCTCAAACCCACAATAAAAGATAATGAAATTATCCCCCCAGGCTATAGTATCCTTCAACAAGACCGCTTAAATAAAAAAGGTGGATTGGTAGCAATTCTCTATAAAACTGGACTTCAAATTAGCAAAATAATTCATAACCTACCGTCAGACAACAATGTAGAAATAATTATTTCTAAATTGCAGCTTAACTCTCATAAAACAGTTAACATCATCTGCACCTATCTTCCCCCAGGTAAAAATCCCACTATACTAGAAGACTTATTAAACTGGCTTTCTTTAAATCTCCTCCAAGAAACAATACTATTAGGAGACTTTAATATTGACTGGAATTTATGTAACCACACTAATCCTTCCACCCTTATTAACCTGCATGGCTTCTCTCAAGCTATAAACTCCCCAACTAGAACAAATAAACTTAATAATAAAGAAAGTATCCTTGATTGGATACTAACAAATAGTCCACAGCAAAAATATACAACAGGAACTCTCCCAGATGACCTTAGCGACCACTCTCTAATATATATTATCAGACATAAAACAAGTTTTACTATCCCTACTTCAGTCAGAACAGCCCGTAGCAAAAAACATTTTGACCATAAACTGTTTCAAACCAAACTTAAGCAATGCAAGTGGTCACCTCTTAAGTCTCTCCCTATAAATGAAGCAGTTAATTACTTCAATACCACTTTCCTGACAATCCTAGAACATCATGCCCCAATGCGATCCATAAGAATGAAAACAAAAACAGCCCAATGGCTCTCAAACAATACTAGGAAACTAATCCTTAGCAGAAATAAATCTTGGGCAAAATGGCGTACCACAAAGAATACAATTGATCACCAAACTTTTAGACAACAAAGAAACATGACAAAAAAAGCTATTCTACAAGATAAAAAGAACTTTTATACACAACTACAACAATCATCCCTTCAGCAACCACAAAAATTCTGGACTGCTATTAACACACTATTGTCCCCTGGCAAAGTAGCCACGCCAAATCCACTAGGTTTTAACCCTGACTGCCCAATACAAACAGCTAATGCCTTTAATACTTTCTTTACTTCTGCTATACTAAATCTAGCAAATCAACAAAACCCTGACACCTCCAAATTACCTACTCCAAGCTCCATTCCTTCCCCCTTCCACCTCAAACCTATACCCACCTCCTATATCTCTTCCTTGCTTCAAAAATTAAAACCTACTACCCCCACAGCTGATAAATTACCAGAATACCTCCAAATAGGTGCCAAAGACATTGCCTACCCCATCTCCATACTGATCAACAGAACCATAAAAGAAGGCACTATCCCATCTATCTGGAAAATTTCACACATTATTCCTCTTCATAAAGGTGGTGACTCCATTGAGTTTTCCAACTTTTGTCCCATAGCTTTACTATCTCCACTCGCAAAAATAATGGAGAAATGCATCCACAAACAATTACTAAGCCACCTAGTCCACCATAATCTCCTAGCTAACTGTCAACATGGTTTTCGGCCATTCCACAGTACTACCACAGCCTTGCTATCCTTTACTAACTGTATCAATAAAAATTGCAATGAAAATATTCTTTCTTCAGCATTCTTTGTAGACCTGTCTAAAGCCTTTGACATGGTCAATCATCAACTCCTCCTCCACTGTTTGAAGTCCCTCTCTCTTGACAATCCTGCTATAAACTGGTTTATATCCTATCTGGAAAACCAAAAACAAGCAGTTCTCTGGCAAAACCATCTTTCAGACCTCCCCCCCCACTTCCATAGGTGTCCCACAGGGCTCTATTTTAGGTCCACTACTGTTTTCCATTTTCACAAATGACCTTCATCTTGCTACTCCACATTCAACCTGCATTCAATATGCAGATGACACAACCATCATTTGTTCTGGCTCATCCCAAACTGAACTTCATTTATCCACATAAAAAGCCTTCGCCATTATAGAGCAATGGTTCTCTAACCACTGTCTCCTCCTTAACCCAAAAAAAACAAACTTTTGCTCTTTACACCCACTCACTTGTCTCCCTCTCTTCATTTCACACTCACATCCAGCAATGGTACCCTTATCTCTCCAGACCCCACCACCAAACTCCTAGGAATTACAATTGACAATCAACTAAAATTTGACACTCACATAAACACAACAATAAAATCTACTAACAGAAAACTCGGATCTCTCTATAGAATCAAATCTTTCCTGACACCAGAAGCCAGAACCACAATAGCTAGAACCCACTTAATCTCTACCCTATTATACGCTTCCCCCATATACACCAATCTTTCTAATCATAATCTTAAAAAAATAGCTACATCATATAACAATATTGCCAGATTTGCTACAAACTCTCCATACAGGACTCATCACTGTCTGAATCTTAAACAACTAGGCTGGCTTGAATTACCTCACCTAATACAATTTAACCAACTTACAATCGCCCACAAAGCCCTATACCATCCTGACAACACTCCAATGCTCTCTACCCTCATAAGACCATACAATAACCTGAGGAATCTACGCTCCTCTAATAGAATGCTGATTCATACTTCCTTATCAAATAACTTAGCAGAAGACACCATATTCTCTAATTCAGTTGGCAAAATATGGAATTTCCAAGACCTTACAACCCTAACCTCACCCCCACTATTTAAAACTAACCTAAAACTTTTCCTCTCTAACCACTGGCTATGCTCTTGCAACAACCCTGACTAAACATTTTTTTCTCTATTTATTTGATTTTTAAACTAACCTTTACTTCTTAATTCCTAACTCTGTCACTCCTGAGTACTACTCACCATGCTTGATTGTACTAGTCACTTTTTATACAGTCATTTTTCTAAATTTTACTTAATCTGATGCTGTAATACTCTAAGTGCCTTTTTCAAATCTTTCTACTTTTTTAGTCTTTTTTAAACTATTTTTAAATTTTATATTAGATGTTTCTGTATGTTTACAGTGTGTTTATTATTTAGTATGACGTTACTGGAGCTTTTCTCCCCAGGCCTCCACTGAAAATGAACATGTATCCAGTTGGAATAGTCTGGTCAACAAATGTAAAATAAAATAAATAAATAAAATAAAATATTAACTCTATTTAAGGTACAGTTAGGAATGATGCATTTTCAATTTGTGAATTCTATATTAATTCTATTTAAGGTATTGTTACGAATGACACGTTTTCAATGGGTGATTTCTGTATTAATCTTATTTAAGCTACGGTTAGGAATGACACATTTTCAATGTGTGAATTCTATATTAATTCTATTTAAGGTCTGTTAGGAATGACGCATTTTCAGTGTGTGATTTCTGTATTAATCTTATTTACGGTATTGTTAGGAATGATGCATTTACAATATGTGAATTCTATATTAATCCTATTTACAGTACTGTTAGGAATTACACATTTTCAATGTGTGATTTCTCTATTAATCCAATTTAAGGTATTGTTAGAAATGACACATTTTCAATGTGTGAATTCTAGATTTATCCAATTTAAGACACTGTTAGGAATGATGCATTTTTAATGTGTGAATTCTATATTAATCCTACATAAGGTATTTTTAGGAGTGATGCATTTTCTATGTGTGATTTCTGTATTAGTCATATTTAAGGTACTGTTAGGAATGATGCATTTCCAATGTGTGATTTCTGAATTAATCCTATTTAAGGCACTGTTAGGAGTGATGCATTTTCAATGTGTGATTTCTATATTAATCCTATTTAAGGTCTGTTAGGAATGATGCATTTTCAATGTGTAATTTCTATATTAATCCTATTTAAGGTATTGTTAGGAATGACGCTTTTTCAATCTATGATTTCTGTATTAATCCTATTTAAGGTACTGTAAGGAATGACACATTTTCAATGTGTGATTTCTGTATTAGTCCTATTTAAGGTATTGTTAAGAGTGACACATTTTCAATGTGTGATTTCTATATTAATCCTATTTAGGGTACTGTTAGGAATGACACATTTTCAATGTGTGAATTCAATATTAATCCTATTTAAGGTACCGTTAGGAATGATACATTTTCATTGTGTAATTTCTTTTTTAATCCTATTTAAGGTACTGCTAGGAATGACGCATTTTCAATGGGTGAATTCTATACTAATCCTATTCAAGTTACTGTTACGAATGACGCATTTTCAATGTCTGATTTCTGTATTAATCTTATTCAAGGTACTGTTAGGAATGATGCATTTTCAATGTTTGAAATCTATATTAATCCTATTTAAGGTACAGTTAGGAATGACTTATTTTCAATGTGTGAATTCTATATTAATTCTATTTACGGTACTGTTAGGAATGATGCATTTTCAATGTGAGAATTCTATATTAATCCTATTTAAGGCAATGTTAGGAAAGACACATTTTCAATGGGAGAATACTATATTAATACTATTCAAGGTACTGTTACGAATGATGCATTTTCAATGTGTGATTTATGTATTAATCCTATTCAACGTATTGTTAGGAATAACGCATTTTCAAATTGGGATTGTTGTATTAATCTTATTTAAGGTACTGCTAGGAATGATGCATTTTCAATGAGTGATTTATGTATTAATGCTATTTAAGGTACTGTTAAGAATGGCGCATTTTCAATGTGTGATTTCTATATTAATCCTATTTAAGGTACTGTTTGGAAAAATGCCTTTTTCAAAGGGTGAATTCTATATTAATCTTATTTATGGTACTGTTACAAATGACCCATTTTCAATGTGTGATTTCTGTATTAATTCTATTCAAGGTATTGTTAGAAAGGAAGCATTTTCAATGGGTGAATTCTGTATTAATCCTATTCAAGGTATTGTTACGAATGATGCATTTTCAATATCTGATTTCTGTATTAATCCTATTCAAGGTATTGTTAGTAATGATGCAATTTCAATGTGTGAATTCTATATTAACTCTATTTAAGGTACAGTTAGGAATGACGCATTTTTAATTTGTGAATTCTATATTAATTCTATTTAAGGTATTGTTACGAATGACACATTTTCAATGGGTGAATTCTTTATTAATCCTATTTATGGTACTGTTAGGAATTACACATTTTCAATGTGAGATTTCTTTATTAATCCTATTTAAGGTATTGTTAAAAATGACACATTTTCAATGTGTTAATTTTACATTAAACCAATTTAAGACACTGTTAGGAATGATGCATTTCCAATGTGTGATTTCTGTATTAATCCTATTTAAGGCACTGTTAGGAGTGATGCATTTTCATTGCGTGATTTCTATATTAATCTTATTTAAGGTCTGTTAGGAATGATGCATTTTTCAATGTGTGATTTCTATATTAATCCTATTTAAGGTACTGTTCGGAATGACGCATTTTCAATCTATGATTTTTGTATTAATCCTATTTAAGGTACTGTAAGGAATGACACATTTTCAATGTTTGATTTCTGTATTAGTCCTATTTAAGTTATTGTTAAGAGTGACAACAACAGCAAATTCCACAGCAGAGAAATGACAGGTTACAGCAAACTGTAGTTTGAAGTCTTTTAATAACCTTTAAAATCCAAAAAACATCAAATATCTCAAGCGCTTTCGCCTGGTTCCTACCAGGCTTTATCAAGATACAAACATAAAAAAGTAATGCCCTTAAATACAATAACCATTGGTCACATGGTGTTTTTTAATTGCTTCAATTTAAGTTAATTAATCAGTCAGAATTACTTCAATTGAATTCCTTTAAAAAAATGAATGTTAAAAACCTCCCCCACATTTTTGCATTGCAAAATGTTTAACAAGCCATATACTTACAAAAAAACAATACATTAATACCAAAATACTTCCAAACACATTCACTATTAAAAAAACATTCTTTCAACCATATTATGTTAATGTTCTATCTATAAAATTCTAAAATAATATATATAATATATATATATATATAACCATATATAACACTACAGTTTCGCTTTATGTAGTTTGAGCACACTTGAAATACTAATACTGTCATTTAAACCTGGGGACCTAGCTGCGTCTAATTTTAATTGCCATATAAGTTCTCTATATTCCAGGAATGTTTCCCAGTCTCCTCCCCTAGGGTCCTGTGCAACCTGCTCCAGTACCATAAATTTAAGTTTCATGTCAAGGCACTGTATATAGTGCTTATAAAAGGCGTTTGTGTCTTTCTTTTTAGAGATGTCATTTACATGTTCATAAATTCTTCGCCTTAAAGGCCTTTCTGTCTTCCCTATATAAAAACTCCAACATAGAACACAGATCCCCATGTAAACCACACCCTTGGTTGCACAATTATAGTATCCAGTTGTATGGACCTTAAAGTTCCTTGAAGGTATATATACACTACTATCATTAATAATCAGAGAACACTGTCTACAGGCACCACATTTATGTGTGCCTATTTTCGAAACCACAGCAAAATTAGTTGAAAGATGATTTTTACTTTCAAAAAGACCCTTCAAATTCATGTCCCTCTTTTTTACAAAACTTGGTTTCTCTGGAATAATGTCATGAAAATTCTCCTGAAGGGTCAAAACAGGCCAGTATTTCAAAACAATTTGTTCCAACTGCTCAGTGTCCCTAGTATAGGTGTAGACAAAGCTACTATGCCCATTAAATTGTTTTTCCTGCCTACCCTGCACATTGGGTAACAAACCCGTGTCCAGTAGAGGGGAATACATTAACCCTCTGTTAGCCATCACTTCTTTTTGTAGATTATTCACCAGCTTTATAGGGTACCCCCTTTCTGCAAAAAGTTCTTTCAAAAAGTCCACCTCTTTCAAAAACAATTCATCCGTGCTCAACATTCTCGATGCCCGGATGAATAGTCCTTTCACTATTCCTTTCTTTTGGAAAAAGGGATGACCACTCTCAAAGTGTAAATAAGAGTTGGGAAAAGTTGCCTTCCTATAAATCTTAGACTGAAAAATACCCCTTGTAAGATCCTTAACCAGAGTTACATCTAGATAATTAAGAACTTCATCACTCACAGTGTGCGTAAAAGAAAGAAAATGTGTCGAAGCATTAATATAGGACATGAATTCTAAGAAATTTTCATAATTACCTTCCCATAAAATGCAAATATCATCCAAAAATCATTTATAATGCACAATATATTTTGCCCAAGCAGTTGAAAATATAAATTTGTTTTCCCAGTAATGTAACACTATGTTGCCAAAGCTGAAGCACATGGGGTGCCCATCGCCACGCCCCTTCTTTGTCTGTAGACCTCACCATTAAAATAAATAAAGTTATTTTTGAGAATAACTTCCATAAATTCTACCAATAACATCACTATATTAGCACTCAACCCTGATTGTGTAGCCAGCACTTCATTGAACCATTCAATCCCCGTTAAATGTGGGATACTTGGAAATAATTCCACAATGTCAATAGAAACCATTAGACAAGTACGTTTAAAGAAATTCTGATCCAAACCTTTTAAAAATTCCCAGGAGTCTTTGCAGACATGTTCCAAGGACATGACAAATTTTTTAACAGTCTGGTCAATGAATTTCCCTAGTGGCTCTGTAATACTACCGGCCCCTGCCACAATTGGTCTAAATCTTAATGGGTCCAAACCCTTATGGACCTTAGGTATACTGAATATTATCGGTGTCTTAGGTTTATCCACATTCAAAAAGTTATATAATTTTTCATTGATAGCTCCTTGCATTAATAAGTCAAACAAATCATATTTAATTTTGGCATACGCTATGTTGACTTTGTTTCTAGAGACTAACTCATATTGTGCACTATCTTGCAACATGCTAAGAATCTGCGTCTCATACGCACAATTATACATTAAAACTATCCCTCCACCTTTGTCAGGTTTCATTACTCTTATGCCTTCATCCTTGAGCAAATAAATAAGCCGTTGCTGGTCAAAAGATAAATTGGAGGATGTTGAACGTGTATTAATAGCATGCTGCTTCCTTAGGTCCAGTTCCACTAATTCTTCAAATACTTTTAAAATTGGGTGAGTAGGGGGATTGAAGGTACTTGCTCTGACAAATTTTTCAATCACTGTACCTGGCCTACCTAGTTCCAGAGATAAGTTCAACCGTCTAACAAAAAGTTTCAGATCTATTAATGTACTGGGTAAATTAAATGTACGTGAAGGTATGTAATGCAGACCCCTTATGAACAGTTCAAAAAAGTCACCTGTAACATTCATGTCCATAAAATTGTAAATGTTGAAATTGTTATTAGTTACTACCTCATATTTGTCCTTTGGTAGCCCATCCAAAACGTAACCTATGTCAGAAACTTCTATGCAGTTCAAATCCTTTATCTGCATGGCCTGTTCCACCCTTGCTGGTAGTAGGTTGTGCTTCTCACCCCCGGTCTGCCCTGGGGAAACTGAAAACCCTGCTGGATGTTTCTATTATCTTTTCGGGCTAGACGCTCGCTTTTCCTAGGAAGCTCAGGGGTATACACATCCACATTGTTGTTGTTATTAACATTACCAACTGGGTGAGTACCCGTACCTTCAAGGTTGTTACCCCTTCCCCTGTTTTTACCCGGAGGTGGGTAGGCCACCCCATCCCTGTATTCAACCTCACACATTCTTTCAAATAGCCAATCTCAAGCTGTAATGTTTTGTAAGCATACAGCTTATCGCTCAGTTTTTTAAATTCTTGGTCTGCACCCCCACTCTGATTAGAAAAGGCTGAAACAGTACCTTTTTGAAACGAAAACTGTTGCTCAGTCCATGCATTGAAGTTAAAACCACTTGTTTGTGAGCTCGGTCCGTAACAACGGTCAACTTGTTTTCTCCCAGGCTGCTCCTGTAGATCAGATTGTACCAATATAATCTCATCAGGAGGTTCCACCCGGTCGCATCCGTTCTGTATTTGCGTTGGTACTGGAAGCACTTTTCTGTGCAGACCTAGTATTTGGTTACCAGGAATTGGAGAGGATAAATTAGCAGCACTTAAATTCAGCATATTATTACTCAACTGAGTTAATAAAGACAAAACTTGTTTGAATTCCCCCCTGGTAACCGGAGCGTCATCTGGTACATCCTGAAGTAAAACAGGTGTGTTCTGAAACTCAACACAGTCCACACTCTCTGCCATGAATAAAAACCTTAACAAGTCTCTCAGAAACTAATACAAACACCAACAGCAAATTCCACAGCAGAGAAACGACAGGCTGCAGCAAACTGTAGTTTGAAGTCTTTTAATAACCTTTAAAATCCAAAAAACATCAAATATCTCAAGCGCTTTCGCCTGGTTCCTACCAGGCTTTATCAAGATACAAACATAAAAAAGTAATGCCCTTAAATACAATAACCATTGGTCACATGGTGTTTTTTAATTGCTTCAATTTAAGTTAATTAATCAGTCAGAATTACTTCAATTGAATTCCTTTAAAAAATGAATGTTAAAAACCTCCCCCACATTTTTGCATTGCAAAATGTTTAACAAGCCATATACTTACAAAAAAACAATACATTAATACCAAAATACTTCCAAACACATTGTTCACTATTAAAAAAAACATTTTCTAAGCTACAATTGCACCTTTTTCTCCTTCATTGTGGTTATTAATGTGGGATTTCTATATTAATCCTATTTAAGGTTTTGTTAGGAATGATGCATTTTCAATGTGTGATTTCTGTATTAATCCTATTTAAGTGACTGCTAGGAGTGACACATTTTCAATGTGTGATTTCTATATAAATCCTATTTAAAGTATTGTTAGGAATGATGCATTTTCAATCTGCGATTTCTGTATTAATCCCACTGATACTATTCATATGAACGTATATTATTTTTATTATTTACTACTTGCTATTATGACTGGCGTGCTTCCTCTTGACTGATATATGTTATCTTCAGCTGTTTTCTATGTACTTCGGCTATTCTTGAATTATGTTTGTTTCTTCCTGACTGATGTATTTAAACTGGGGCTTTTCTCCCAAGGTCTCCACTGAAAATGGACCAGTGTCCAGTCAGACTATCCAAGTAAACAAATGTAAAATACAATATAATAAAATAAATAAAACAAAATGTTCAGAGCATAATAAATGGACAAGTAGCTTTGGGATTACTTAACAACATTTTAGTAATACATGAACATGAAGCATAAAGCTGTAGCATTACTTTAAAAACACTTTACTAATAACTGGACATACAGCTGTGGTATCATGTAACTAGAACTTTGTAGTAATTGGACATGTAACCATCCTTTCATTTAACTGCTGATGTTATTGACCAGCACCTGTTCATCCTTCTTCTACTCATGTACCTTGTTGATTCTCTAGCTGAGGCGTTCTGTTACTACGGTAATACAGTTTACTCTAATCTGCTGTTTTTCCTTACTACACAATTACAGCACACTCTAATCTGATGTTTTTCCTTACTACTGTACTACAACTCACTCTAATCATTCCCCTACTATAGTAGCACAGCTCACTCGAACCTGGAGTTTTTACTTACTATAGTAGCAGATCTCACTCTAATCTGAAGTCTTCCTTACTACAGTAGCACAGCATACTTTAATCAGCATCTTTCCCTTACTACAGTAGTAAAGCCCACTCTAATCTGGAATTTTTCCTTACTAGAGTAGTACAACTCATGCTAATCTGGAGTTTTTTCTTACTACAGTAGTATAGCTCACTCTAATCTGGAGCGTTCTCTTACTACAGCAATGCAGCTCACTCTAACCTGGGTCTTTCTCTCACTACTATAGTACAGCACTGCCTAGTCTGGAGCTTTTCCTTACTACAGTTGTACAGCTCACTCTAGTCAGGAGATTTCCATTACTAAAGTAGTACAGCTCATATTAATCTAGAGATTTCATTACTCCAATAGCACAGCTCACTCTAATCTGGAAATTTTCTTTACTAAAGTAGTACAGCTCACTCAAATCTGGAACTTTCCCTTACTACACTAGTACAGTTCACCATAATCTGGAGTTTTTCCTTACTACAGCAGTACAGCTCACTCTAGTCTGGAACCTTCCCTTACTACACTAGTACAGTTCACCATAATCTGGAGATTTCCTTACTACAGCAGTACAGCTCACTCAAATCTGGAACTTTCCCTTACTACACTAGTACAGTTCACCATAATCTGGAGTTTTTCCTTACTACAGCAGTACAGCTCACTCTAGTCTGGAACCTTCCCTTACTACACTAGTACAGTTCACCATAATCTGGAGATTTCCTTACTACAGCAGTACAGCTCACTCAAATCTGGAACCTTCCCTTACTACACTAGTACAGTTCACCATAATCTGGAGATTTCCTTACTACAGCAGTACAGCTCACTCTAGTCTGGAACCTTCCCTTACTACACTAGTACAGTTCACCATAATCTGGAGATTTCCTTACTACAGCAGTACAGCTCACTCAAATCTGGAACCTTCCCTTACTACACTAGTACAGTTCACCATAATCTGGAGATTTCCTTACTACAGCAGTACAGCTCACTCAAATCTGGAACCTTCCCTTACTACACTAGCACAGTTCACCATAATCTGGAGATTTCCTTACTACAGCAATACAGCTCACTCAAATCTGGAACCTTCCCTTACTACACTAGCACAGTTCACCATAATCTGGAGTTTTTCCTTACTACAGCAGTACAGCTCACTCTAGTCTGGAACCTTCCCTTACTACACTAGTACAGTTCACCATAATCTGGAGATTTCCTTACTACAGCAGTACAGCTCACTCTAGTCTGGAACCTTCCCTTACTACACTAGTACAGTTCACCATAATCTGGAGTTTTTCCTTACTACAGCAGTACAGCTCACTCTAGTCTGAAGTTTTCCTTACTACAGTAATACTATTCATGCTAATCTGAGTTTTTTCTGACTACAGTAGTACAGCTCACTCTAATCGGGATCCTTTCCTTACTGCAGTAGTACTTTTAACTCTAATCTGAAGCTTTCCCTTACTAAAGTAGTACATCCCAGTCTAATATGGATCTCAGTAGTACAATTCACTCTACACTCCTTAAAAAATCATGTTCAAAGATTTTTTTTTCTGATTCTATAAAATATATATATATTTTTATTTTATTGTCTTCACAGGATGCATTGTTGCTATGTTCAACAAATGTGTGTTTCTTTATTCTGTATGCTGAGCAGCTGTGCAAGTATTTCCTGACTCTGAGTTATATGGTCCTGCATTTTAATGATTCTAAAAGGGTGATAAATGGTTTGCAGTGTATGTGCATGCTTTGTGTTGTCTACAACACTTTATAAGACATGAAACAATACAGGGTGTGCAGCAGAAATTTATCAGTGACTCATTCAGGCAAAGATCCATACCAAAGTGTACAGTCCAATAAAACAGATATAACACTATAATAAACATATCACATTTCAGGAAGAAAGTTAGGGGTATGTGAATCATAGCAGTGTAGCCTGTGTTTAGCTATGTTTGCATGTATTACACATTGACAGGATTAGTGCTGGAGTTAAAGCTGTTCAGTGATCTTAATAGGTTTCCTGGCAAGGTGAAAGGTTCATCTGCATGCAGGACTATATACTGCAGGCAGTACCTGGAAACCCTGACTGTCTGCAGTACCAAGTTCCACATACAGGTCCTGCTGAACTGCAGGTTTCGAGTCAGTGAGTAACAACCTGGGATTGTACACATGATAAGTTTGATGTAGTGTAAGCTATTCATGAAACTCCTGCAGGGATGGTTCATACTGTCCTCTTTCAAAAATAGATTTAGTTCCCCAGAGGGCTAGAGGACCTGCAAGTCCTTCCCTCATCTCGGACAAAGAAAATGTAGGATATGATGGCCAAGCTGCTCTACAGGTGGAACCCCATCACTGGGCAGCCTCATGTTCATGCAGCTCAGCTCAGCCTGCATGACAGACCTGTCCCTGCAAGCAGTACTGGATCTCAGATACAGGCTGAGCTGTTTCACTGCAGAAGATCAGCAGATTCAGAGGCCACACTGAGTCCTTGGGGAAGTCTGGGCTACACTCATAATAGGTAATGACACTCGTAAAGGGTAAGTCTGGATTACACTCACAACAGGTAATGAGACTCATTAGGGGTAGGTCTGGGCTATACTCATAACAGGTAATGGGAGTCACTAAGCATAAGTCTGGGCTACACTCATAACAAGAAATGACACTCATTAGGGGTAAGCTTGGGCTACACTCAGAACAGGTAATGAGACTCACTAAGCGTGAGTCTGGGCAAAACTCACAACAAGTAATGAGACTTACTAGGGGTAAATCTGGGCTATAACCATAACAGTTAATGAGACTCATTGGGGTAAGTCTGGGTTACACTCATAACAGGTAATGAGACTCCTTAGGGGTACGTCTGGGCTACATTCATAACAGGTAATGAGACTCATTAGGGGTAAGTCTGGGCTACCCTCATAACAGGTAATGAGACTCATTAGGAGTAAGTCTGGGCTACACTAATAACAGGTAATGAGACTTATTAGGGGTAAGTCTGGGCTACACTAATAACAGGTAATGAGACTCATTAGGGGTAAGTCTGGGCTACACTAATAACAGGTAATGAGACTCATTAGGGGTAAGTCTGGGCTACACTCATAACAGGTAATGAGAGTCATCAGGGGTAACTCTGGGCTACACTCATAACAGGTAATGAGACTCATTAGGGGTAAGTCTGGGCTACACTCATAACAGGTAATGAGACTCATTAGGGGTAAGTCTGGGCTACACTTAGAACAGGTAATGAGACTCACTGGGGTAAGTCTGGGCTACACTCATAAAGTACAGTTGTGTACACTTACCATAAATGTAGTTGTTCGAATGTATTCACTGTTGCAGTCATTACATTTGGGTTATCTGCTTGCAGGCAGCCCTCAGTCGGCCTGATTATCAAAGTCTTGGTCCTGCATCGGTTGCTGTCTCATCTTCCATGACCTCAGGTAGTCAGGGGTATAAAGCATGCAGCCAATGCCATTACATCAGTTTTTCTTGCCCAGATGTCAGGTGCCCCCATAATGTGAAGCAATTATATACAAGGTTACACCTCCAACAAAAAGCAAATAAACCAGAAAGCTTTAAGCATAGTAAACAAGTATAGAGGTATAGTCAATAGAAGTCACGGGGCTGGAGGCAGGGTAACCAGGACTGCAACTGTGAATACACTCGAGCATCTACATTTATGGTAAGTGTACACAACTGTACTATGTTCTTCGTGTTTCACTGTTGCAGTCATTACATTTGGGTAGATTCCCAAAGCTAAGGAATGGAAGAGGCAATTAGATAGCATTAGGACCAGCTATAAGGCCCTGCAAGACTGCAGTGGCAAAACCAGCTCTGGATTTTGAAAAAAATTGGCAAGTGGTAATGCTTGGTGAAGGTATGTACAGAACTCCAGGTAGCAGCTTCTAGGATGTCCCTGCTAGGGTACCTCTGAGAAAGGCTGTAGAGGTAGATGCAGCCCTGGTGGAATGTGGTCTTATCCCCTGTGGGGTAGGTTTTCCATGGTGCTTATAGCAGAAATGAATGCAGTGGCCTATCCACTTAGAAATGGTTTGCTTTGAAATGGCTTTCCCCTCTGCCCCTGCAGAAAATGCAACCAGCAGTTGTTCAGATTTCCTGAGAGACTTGTCCAAGTAAAATCTAAGTTGTCTGTGCACGTCCAAGGAGTGCAGTATTCATTCCCCTTTATTCTGTGGATTAGAAAAGAAGGTTGGCAAATGAATGGACTGATTATGGGCCACACTTGGGCATAAAGGAGGGATTGGTCCTGAGGGACACCCTGTCCGCATGAAAGATGATGAAAGGCTCCACTGCCATGAGAGCCTGTAATTCAGATACCCTTCTTGCTGAAGTGATGGCTAGAAGGAAGGCTGTTTTCCAAGAAAGGAATTTCAACTCTGCATTTGCAGCTGGCTCAAAGGGAGGTAGAGTGAGCTTTTCCAATACAAAGTTAAGGTCCCAGGCTGGAGTAGGGGCTCTCCTGGGTGGTCTTTAGTTTTTGGCCCCTCTGAGGAATTGCTTTAGCAGTGGGTGAGAGAAGAGGGATGGGTTCTGTATTATAATGAGCTAAAATGGCCGGGGCATGAATTTTGATGGAAGAAAAGGAAAGACCCTTGTGAAGCATCTCAGTTAAGAATTGAAGAATCTGAGGTAAATTGGGTGCTGCTGTGCCCATCCCATGAGTTTGTCTCCAGGAACAGAATCTTTTCCATTTTTCAGCATAGGGTTTTCTAGTACTACGCCTCCTTGCCTCCAGAATGACATCCATCACTTGCTTACTGAGGGATGGTAGCAGAGAGATCATGTAATTATCCAGGTTGCAAGGTTCAGGGTTTAAAGCTGTGGGTGCAGAATCTGGCACTCCTGCTGGGACAGCAGGGCAGGGGTCTGAGGCAGGTGCCATGGTTCCAGATGTGACACACTGTGCAGGAGGGGGTACCAGTGTTGGTGTGGTCAGTCTGGTGCAATAAGTATTGCCCTTGGTTTGTCCTGTTTGATCTTTAGTAGCACTTTGGAGAGGAGAGGCAGAGGGGGAAAGGCATAAACTGATAGGTTTTTCCAGGTGATGGACAGGGCATCCACTTTCCAAGCTTGCCTGTGGGGAGTCCTTGTGCAGAATTTGTCCAATTGGTAGTTCTGAGGGGAAGCAAACAGGTCTATCCCTGGGCTCCCCCATTTGTTTCTCAAAATGTTGAATATCTTTGGTTCCAGTTTCCACTCATGTGGGTCCATGAGATTTCTACTTAGATCATCTGCCAGTGTATACAGCTTGCCAGGCAGGACTTGAGCTTGTAGGTGCACTTGGTAGCTCAAGGCTGTGTTCCATAGAGCCATGGCTAGTCTGCAGAGAGGGTATGAGTGGGTTCCCCCCCTGCTTGTTTATGTACCACATAACAGTGGTGTTGTCCGTCTTACCAATAATTGTCCTGGAGGAATGCAGTCCTTGAAGGCTGTCAGAGCATTATGTACCACTAACATTTCTTTTTGATTGATATGCAGGTGCATTTGACTCGGATTCCATTTGCCCTGAATGCACTGCCCTGCCAAGTGAGCCCCCCATGCATAGTCTGATGTGTCTGTTGTTAGGGTTTGGGCGGCAGGAGGTAGAGTGAATGGCAGTCCCTTGTTGTGGTGGCAGGCCTCTACCCACCAAAGGAACTCTAGACGTAGGCAAGGTATGACAGGAATCATTGCTTCTAGATCCTGTGAATGTTGACACCATAGGCTTTTGAGATACCATTGCAGTTTCCACATATGCAGCCTTGTATATGGAATTAGAAGAGTGCAGGAGGCCATGAACCCCAAGGTTTGCAGTATTTGCCTTGGAGATAACTGTTTTTTGTGACCACTTGTTTGAAGTAGGTTGTCAAATGAATCCGTTTCTCTGGTGTGAGGAAAACAATCTGGGAAGTTGTATTCAAGCTTACTCCCAGGAATATAATTTGTTGACAGGGTACTAGGTGTGATTTCTTTTCATTTATGGTTTACCCCAGACAAGTCAGTACCCTTTGAACAAAGGCCAGATGATTCAAAAGTGTGTCCAGGCTTTCTGCCTGAATTAGACAATCGTCCAGATATGGGTATATTTGAATATTTCTTTCTCTACAGAATGCAATGACTGGAGCTAGGCACTTTGTGAATACCCTGGGTGCAGTAGATAAGCCAAAGGGGAGGGCAGAGAACTGATAGTGCACGTAGCCTGCTTTGAAGCATAGGTATCTTCTGCAAGATTCCCTGATAGGGATGTGCAAGTATGCTTCTTTTAAGTCTAGTGTTGCCAACCATGCATCTTTGCCTAACATGGGAAACATCTGGTGAAGAGTGAGCATCTTGAATTTTGGAATCACCAGAAAGGTATTTAGAGTAGAAAGGTCCAGGATAGGATGCCATGTATTGCCTTTTCTGGGTACCAGGAAAAGTCTCGAATAGAACCCTTGTCCCTTTTCCTCTTCTGGTACCAACTGAATAGCCCCCATGCTTAAGAGAGAGAGTACTTAAATTTGGGCCTCTGCCCACTGATTTGGGGGTAGACCTGGCCACCCGCTTGGTGTTGGTAAGGTGTGGAAGTGTATCCTTGGGACATTATATTTAAAACCCATTTGTCCTGAGTAATGAGTTCCCAGTTTTTGGCCTGCAGACCAATCTTTCCGCCTAAAGGAGCATTCAGTTGGGAAGTGCTTGGAAGTTTTAGAAGCAAGTCATTGAGACAGTTTTCCATAGATGGAGTCTTACTACTCCCTGATTTGGGTGCAGAAACCCCCCACTGCTTAGTCTTGTGTGTCCCCTGGGACTGAAACCTGGGGTTTCTGCTATGTCTGGGTTTGGCTTGAGAAGACCTAGAAGAGGCTGGAAAGGACCAATTCTTAGAGGGCCAGTGCCTACTAAATCTAGGAGGCTGAACTTGTAAGAAATCTTTAACAGTTTGCATAGATTTAGCTTTATCTTCCATCTTTTTAAGAACTTCCTCAGCCTTGTTGCCAAACAGGCGGTCCAGATTTAAGGGAGCACCCTACAATTTAGCTTTAACATGACCAGGTAAAGATTGCTTCTTAAGCCAAGCATGCTTCTCAGCACAGAACCAGTAACAGCAGTCCTGCAAGAAGCCTCTAAAGAATCAAATCCACATTGCAAAATATGTTTTCCAACCTGTTCAGCAGAATGCATCAAATCCTGTAATTCATTATTTTCCACACAGTCAGGAATCAACATCATTTTCTGTTTAAGCAATCTAATATCATGTTGTTACTTTAACATATGAAACTGGCAGTTTAAAGCCCTAATGGCCAAGGTTGCAGAAGTGTAAACCTTCTTACCCCATCTGTCCAGCGCCCTGGAATCTCTATCAGAAGGGGTAGGATGTTTAGCAGTAGAAGCCTTAATGCCCTTGGATCCCTGTGAAATCGTCTCTGGATCCGCAATAGGATTTTTAAAAAGGAACTTGTGTGAATCAGGAACCCTGTAATAGTTAAGGTTTTCTGGGAGCAGGAGGCAAAGAATCAGGGGCCAAACTAGATTCTGAAAAAGCATCATCAACAATGTCTAGTACAGGAGGAATAGCTAAAGGCCTATTGCTGAGGCAGGAGTAAGAAATCCCTAAGCCTCTTTTTTGAATCAGAAAAATCCTGGCTTTCCCAGTGGAAATGCTCCCTTACAGTATGTAAGGTTTCTCCAAAAGAAAAATACTCCGGAGGGGAAGCAGAGGGAATACAGTCCTCTGCATCAGAATCCTCATAAGTAGATAAGGGTAAATCCAGATCATCAGAAGAATCGGAAAAATCAGAATCCTGATCAGAAGATTCATAAACAACTTCAGTCCTAGGTCTCTTAGAAGGGGGAGGCTGGCTTCCCCTGATTAGAGTCATAAGATCTTCAGCCATTCTTATCATTTGTTTTTTAGGCATAGAGGCCTGAACATGCGACCTGGATGTTGTTTTTTTAGGAATGGTTTGAGATTTAGGCCTAAAAAAAAGAAGGAGGCATCGGTTTAATATGCAAGTCCGTAGGCCTGAATACACCCTCAGAAGCTGGTGCCTACACAGCGGCTCCAGACCCATCCAAGGTAGAGACATCCACAGGTTCCATAGTTGAAGCATCTCGCGGCATACCAGACTCTGAATGAGTCTCAATAGAGCCCTGAGAATCAGAAGTAGCGGGTATCAGGGGCTGTGAAAGCACCTCACTGAGTAACGGTGAACTGGCGACTCACTTA
Source organism: Protopterus annectens (assembly GCF_019279795.1). Lineage (NCBI taxonomy): Eukaryota > Metazoa > Chordata > Ceratodontiformes > Protopteridae > Protopterus > Protopterus annectens. Next base: position 987,117,920 of record NC_056737.1, on the reverse strand, counting down.
GGAGAAGCATCTTTGGCAGTTTTGGACCTTGGTTGCCTGCTCTGTCTTTATCCTTCCATTTTTTTGGAATCCCAGTAGTCTGATGGCTAACCAGCGACATTTCTGGATAATTAAATCGAGAACCGAAATCTTTAGAGGCGAAAATATACTGACGATGGATAGTGCGCTGATTAAATAAACCACAAAACCAACAGCATGGTACATCATGGTCAGGGCCTAAGCAAGTAATACAGTACAAATGAAAGTCTTTATGAGGTATTTGCTTTCCACAAGTAATGCAATTATTAACTTTTACTGACATCGGTAAGGAGCAAGAAAAAGTTTCCCCAATGGGGTACTTAGCTTTAGTTGAAGACTTTGGTTCTGAAACTCGAAAACGAAAATTTCAGGAGTCAGCCAACTGGCACTTGTGAACTGCTGCTGCTTTGGGCACCGCTCGGCAAGAAAGACTGATGTAATGGCGTCGGCTGCATGTTTTATACCCCTAATGACCTGACGTCATGGAAGAAGGGACAGCAACCGACGCAGGACTCAAGACTTTGTTAATCAGGCCGACTGAGGGCTACTGCAAGCAGATAACCCAAATGTAATGACTGCAACAGTGAAACATGAAGAACATCTGCAGATGTCTAAATTCTGCTTTCAGAAGCGTTACAGACAGATTTATTGTGCTCATGACAGTCTAACAGCTCTTTCTGTCCAGTTTTGGTGCACCAGAGAACTACACCTTTTTCCCAAATTGTAACACTTTCAGAACTGATAGTCAAAGCTGTTTAAGGAGCAGGGACTATGGGAGGCACAATCACAAAGGAAGGCAATTTATTTTGTTGTGTTTTTGCACTGTATGCACAGTAGTGACAAACGTGCATGTTCCGTTACACACACATCACATTAGTTTGTTTGCACAGTTCTGATTTCCTGTCCTAATGTTCATGTGCTCATGCAACTGTGGTAATGTTATGCACAAACACACACACACACACAAACACACACACACACACACACATACAGGCACACACACACTCACACAGACACACACACAGACACATACACACACACTCACACAGACACACACACACACACACACACACACACACACACACACACACACACACACACACACACACACACACACACACATTCACACAGACACATGCACACACTCAGACACACACACACACACTCACACAGACACATACACACACACTGACACATATACACACACTCACACAGACACACAGACACACACACACACACACACACACACACACACACACACACACACACACACACACATACACATACACACACACACACACACACACAGACACACACACACACTCACACAGACACACACACAGACACACACACAGACACATACACACACACTCACACAGACACACACACAGACACACACACACACACACACACACACACACACACACACACACACACACACAGACACACACAGACACACACACACACACACACACACAGACACACACACACACACTCACACACACACAGACCTTCACATGCATGCACGCGCACACACAGGCGCACGCGTATTCTTTCTCACTCTCTACTCCTTTGCTTCCTGTGTCTTTTCAGATAATGTACTAGACACAAGGCATGCTGTTACCTGCTTTGCACTTCATTTTACCTGGGCACCATAGAGAAGAACTAAAACTTATATCTGCCTGTTGCTTGCTCAGTTGTTTTCTAATGTGGAGCAGAAACACTGAAGCCTCATCAGAGCTAAACACCACTTTGGCCAATTGACCTCTTACTCTGCCTGTTCTACTGTAGAGATGCCAGAGCTGAAGTTGTTCATCCCACTTTCTCTAAATAAGATGCCACAAAAGCAGCTAAACAAGAGCAACTCAAGCCAGTAGCAAGACAACAAACATAAAACAGTCTTTTGTTTGACAAATGGAATGACTCATGGTCCCCCAGCTGGAAGAGTTTAATGCCGCTTTGAAAAGCAGAACCTGTTCAAAGCAGAGTTTGAAAGATAACTCCTTGTAAACTGACTGGTAGCCTTTAATGATTTTCACATTCAGTGACTTGTGCTGTAATCTGTGTCATTAAAACAGATGAACGAACGACTCCCATGTCAGAACAGATGAGGTACAGTAAAAAGTTTTTTATGTAGTTAAAATTGTTTTTTTTAGAAATTAGAGCTTACACATATTTCATGTTTTTTTCCTTTGTTTACAGTACTGTCTATTAAGATTTAAAGTCATTTAATTTATCAATGTACACACAAAACAGAAAAACAATTCACAGTTACTTATCGTACTATAGGAATTTAAATACTGGCATGCCAAGTACTTTGGGAAAAATATTCAAGTAACCCACAGATGCCACCCATGACACAGACACAAACACTGACACATACGTGCACACAGATGCACCCACATGCACACACACACGCACATCTGTGTGCATATGTGCATATGCACACACGCATACACAAAAACACACACACACACACACACACACACACACACACATGCACGCAGATGCACACACACACATAGACATGAACACACACACACACACACACACACGCACGCAGATGCGCACACACACATAGACATGAACACACACACACATGTATGCATGCAGATGTACACACACATGCATGCACACACATGCACAGACATATATACACACATAGATGCACAAGCACACGCAGACTTGTCAGACACATTCACTCACATACAGACACACACACTCACACAAATGTAGGCACACATACAAATGCACGCACAAACATACACATATATACACACAGACCAATTTGCAGATGCAAACATGCACACATATGTACACACACTAGCATACAAGTTTGCATGCAAACCGATGTATACGTACACAACATAAACACACATACACACATATTTTTATTATAATGCACAACCAACTGTATGAACATGCATCCTTTCCTAAGACTGCTTTACATCAGTACTAAAACTGGACTGAGGACATGCTAGACACTGGTGCCATATGGTTCTGAGATGACCAGAGACGGAGAGTTTAGGAATATATTACTACTGGTGCAATATGAGCACATAGTGCATGAAACATGAGAGAACAACATTACAGAGTTTTCACAAGATACAACTATCAGTGTTACGAAGGCAGATTAGGGGGACTCACCTTTATTATGAGTACGGCTGATTATGCAAGAAGAATTGAATCACTTCAAAGATAAACTTATATAGTAGTTAATATCACAGATATAAAAAACTAACAGAATTATAGATGGGTGGTTGTTCAAAAAATTATTTGAAGGTATTATTCCAGAAAATATGTATAGAAGTATTTTTATATTTCATATTCAAAAATATATATTTTTTTGAATATCTAAAGTTCATAAAAATGAGGCTGATCCCCCTTTAAGGCCATAGTTTTAAGAAAAGTTACACAATTAAATATAATGTCAAAGTTTGTAGACAGGGACTTAGTTAAAATAGGAGAAGTTAGGGATTTTTTTGTGAAGGATACATTTCACTTGTTAGAAAAGACAAAAGGTGTTCATTTTATTGACATTTTTTTAGTAAATGTGGATGTTAAATCTTTATATACATCAATCCCATATGAACAGGGGATTGAGTGGGTGACATTGTTACAGCTTCATTCTCATTAATATACAGTAGAAGTGACTTTTTGAAAGAATGTATTGATTTAGTCTTAACAAATTAATTAAGTTTAACAAAGTGTTATATCAAGAAAAAAGGTTGTCATGATGGTAGCAAATGTGACCCCCACTTATGCTAACATAGTTATGGCACATTGGGAGAAAAAGGTTTTGACTAAGTCAGATTTATATCTTCTTATCAAGAGGTACAGTAGTGAAAAGGAATTGGTATTGTTTGTATAAAATATGAATCAAAGTATATCATTTTTGGATTTTACATTAAAATATGACATCAGAAAAATAGATGTAGAGGTTTACAAGGCACCAAATCATGAAGGGTCAGGATCCAGAATCAGTTATAAAAAATTGGAAGCAATGCATTGCTGCATTATGAAAGCCTGCATCTAGGCTATGGTATTACTAACAGTCAGGTTGTAAGTGGAGTACAGAAATGAAAGTGACACATTCTGCTGAAAAATAGCGAAAATATAAAACTTTTATTAGTAATATCTGAAGGATCCTCAGTGCACATCCAGATGCCACTTTGGTTTGGGGTGATAGACCATTATTTGTAAATAAAAAAGGAAAATGTCTTAAGAAATACATTAAGAATGAAGCCAACAGGGATATAAAAATAGGAAAAGTAGGAACTTATGAATATTATAATTGCACTGGGTGCAGGTATGTTTTAGAAGGGGGGGGGTGTTATCGTGCTTCTACTCAGAACATTTATAAAGCATAAGATTTTTATACTTGCAGTTCTGATTTTGTGTTTTATGCAGCTACTTGTTTAGGGTGTAAATGCTTCTACTATATAGGAAAAAACAATAGGAGATTAAAAAGAAAAAAATATATGAAGATTATTATGCAATCAAGATGAAAAATGAAATGTATGCACTTTACAGGCATTCAAAAGAAAGTAAGAAATATAAGAACTTTTTTGTTCTGTGTTCTGGATAGCATTGACAAATTTTGGGGAGTAAAAGGGAGGCTGAACTACAATTCAGGGAAATGCAATGGCAAATTAAATTGAATGCCATTTGTTTTCCTGGATTAAATGTGTATATAATTATTTTAAGCCTGATTTCACTAAAGAAAAACACAAATTAATTTGTAGATATTAAAAATGTATGCATGTGTTTCAATGAGTTTTTGTCATGTGACTGATCATGTGACACTGTGAGAGTATATTTGGGATGTTTGGAAAATTGGGTTTGTCCAATGAAGTCTTCTGTGTAAGATGAAAGCTCTCACCTTTTTATTGTAGTAAATAATACATTTTCGGTATTTTTGGTTGTCTTCGTGGAGTCCCTTTCTCATACACTGAGTTCTTTTATCGGTGTATCATTTTATTTTCTCTGTATTTGGGAGACTTCTGGAATTCAGTAGTGTTAGCAATATGAACACAAGCTCAGGTAGTATCCATGACATTCTTTCTGTCATGAAAAAATTCATTATAACAGTTCCAGTAGTAATTGTGAGGTCAAGACCACAGTTCACAGTACACAAACAATGGTGTGTCATGCCTTCAGTGTACACTTGTGAGGTTACCTGCATTCCTGAATCTTCCAAAATAAAAAAAATTCCCTCATGTAATCTACTCATAAGCATTACTCATGTCTGCATGTCAAAACTAACTACTGGAGTTAAATGCAAATTAATCACGGATACATCAGTGTTTATGTTGCACACGAATGCACGCTTACTGTAAAGGTACGAGCCTGTGTTTATTTACTGGTTTCCCATGTTAGGTTATTTGGAGATATGTACAATGTCCCATATATCAGGCAGAGAACAGCTATGCAACCTGAGATTTCAATCCATGAAACAACTTGCTACAAAATAGGAGTCCGTAGCTGGTCTGTATATATCCCTATTAACAACGTTCACCATTATGTAATTCCACAACCTAAAACTGGAAAAGATGTGTTCAGTCTATGTAAATATGTTAAATCTTAAGCTTCAATGCTATGTTACTAGTCAACGTTAAGTTTGGTACTGTGTAAATTTGAATGCTTCTGTATACACCTTATATTTTGCTTAAAATGTAACTGTGGAGCTTTTCTCCCCAGGCCTCTGCTGAAAATGGACATGCATCCAGTCAGACTTTCCCAGTCAACAGATGTAAAATTGCTAACAACCTCCTCTCCAACACACAACAAGGTTTCTGACCTAACCATAGCACCACCACTGCCTTACTCTCTTTCTCTAACACTATCCTACAAAATAAAAATGCAGGTTACCTCTCCTCAGCTACCTTCCTAGATCTCTCGAAAGCTTTCGACATGGTCCCACACAAACAACTCATCTCTCTTCTCAATAACCTATCCTTCTCTCAACCAGTCATCAACTGGTTTCAGAGTTACATATCTGACCGCCAACAAGCAGTTGTTTGGCAGGACAACCTAACCCCCCCCAATTACCAGTCTCCATAGGAGTTCCCCAAGGGTCCATCCTGGGACCCCTACTCTGCTCTATTTTCACCAATAATCTAGCCTCAGCCACAACACATGGCACACTCAAACAATACGCAGATGACTCAACTATCATCTGCACAGCCCACTCCCTACCAGAACTGCAAAAAGCCACACAGGAAGCATTTTCTTCTATTGAAACTTGGTTATCTGATGCCCAACTAATACTCAACCCAAACAAAACAAAATTACTAATCTTCCAACCCACCAAACTTACCCCAGACAGCTCTCACTTTAACATCACAGCAAAAGACACCACCACCATCCATCCTACAGAACACACCAAATTACTAGGAGTAGAAATAGACAATAAACTAAACTTTGACATTCACATTTCCCTGACCATTAAAAAAATGCACAAAAAACTAGGAGCATTATATAGAAATCAGCAACTACTTACTAAAACAGCTAAAATTTCAGTAGCAAATTCTTATCTTATCTTTACCCTACTCTACGCCTCTCCAATATTTACTAACCTTAGACAATGCAATCTAAATAAGCTCGAAACCTGCTACAACAAAATCACCAAATTTGCCACAGGGGCTTCCTACTGTACTCACCGCTGTCTTTAACTAGCAGAACTGGGCTGGCTAGAGCTCCCCCACCTCCTTCAATGGTACCAACTCACACTCACCCACAAACTAATAAACCAACCACTAAAAGTTCCATTGCTCCAGAATCTACTCCAACCCTACATAGCCATGAGGCCACTAAGATCCAGCCACAAAAACCTCCTACAGGTCACAAGAGCCATAAACTCTACTGGAGAAGCATTATTCTCCTGCACTATAGCCAAACTCTGGAACTCCCTCCCATCCTCAATTACCTCTGTAACTTCTTGCACCCACTTTAAATCCTTACTAAAATCACACTTCAAAACTTGCCACATATGCACTTGCCACCCCCCCTCTAATACCATCTACTCCCCCCACCCGCTACCTCTCTCAGCCCCCTGTCAACAACCTACTCTTAGCAAGCTTGGCTACTCATGTTCCGAGGTAACCTACCACATAATACTAACTTATTGTAGCAACAACTGCTAATGGCTGTTATGTATCTCAAAAACAGATTGTATCAATTGTTCACTGATTAATCTCAACTACATTTGTAACCATGTTTAGTATATGTCACCATATTTTAAAATTGTACTATGTTCTACAGCTGTTTTACATCTGTTTTCTTCTTGTCTTGCGTCCTTAACTGGACTAATGTCTATATTTAAATGCTATGTTTTTTAACTGTATAATGCAAATAATACTTAATGTGGAGCTTTTCTCCCTGAGACTCCGCTGAAAATGGACCTGTGTCCAGTCGGACTCTCCCTGTCAACAAATGTAAATAAATAAATTAAAATAATAAATAAATAATTATTCCTAATGACTACTTTTTTTTAACTTTAAACATTCACAGTTTACATCTCCCATAAGTCCATGTAACTTTTGAGTAACAGAAAACATTTGTCCATTGGCAAAATTCTCAGAAAAAATAATACACACTGACTGCTGTATTATGTTAATCAATATACATTTTTTTTTTCATTTTAGCAGCACACCTTCAAAGTTAGTTACAGTATTACTGGTATATACTCACACAAACACCAAGAGTGCAACAATATGGAAAAGGACCTCTTATGTGGAGTGTTTTTTAGCAGAAATCAGAACTTACTGCATGTAAGGTTAGCTATTTGTATATTCAGTGGAGAAAATGCTAAATGGTATATTTCAATTCTTACTGACAGGATGCTTTTTGTTCATTCAGGTTGCAACCCGACTGAAGACAGTATTGTGGTGTAATCAGATAAAGCTACCATGGTTATAAAAACATGTTTTGCAGAACTCAAAGGTTACTGCCCAAATGGAAGCATGTGTTGAAGTCTTCTGTTGTGACCTGTAATAAAAGGTTTGCTGAATGTCAACTATGCCTGCCTCAAAGGTGAATTCTTCATAATCCTAGGGGTCAATACATGATTCCAGAAGTGCTGTTGATGGTTTGGTCAAATAATGTGTGAAAATAAGCATAAGAAGACAGTGTGCCCTGGACATTGACAGTATGGAACTGAAAGGAACAGCCATGAACCACTGGTAGCAGAGGAAAATGTGAGCTGTGGACACAGCAATATGTTAATGTGCCACAACATTTCACATTCACAACAAGATTTTACCTGGTAAGCAACCTGCATGCATCATTACAGTCAGGTGAATACCTTCATTTACTGCATGGGGGATGAATCACATGATGCAGTATCAGGGCAGAACATAATAGAATGTAATAGCTAGCAGAATTTCTTTCCCAAAAAATAGTATGGCTTGTGAGAGCACAATATGTCGTGAAAGTGGGTTCCTATGTCTCTGTACCCTATAGACTGGTGGAAAACCCAGTATAGCCTTCTACATGATGAAATGATCAGTGCCTTGTTAGTGCTTATACTAAGACATTCTGTCTTGTCAGTAAAACTCAATGGGACAAAAGTCTGACCTTGGAAAAAAGCAGTGGATATGACAAGGGAGTCAAAGAAAACCACAAGACAGCAAAGAGACTTAAGAAGCTAGGACAAAAATTGCTATGCTATTTGTTGTTTCCACTTAAGTCAAAATACAGAAGCCATAAAGCAAAAGAACAAGCCAAACCCTGGACAAGTTGCACCAAAAACACACAAAGCGTCTTCACAGCAATCATGCTTCAAGTGTGGGAAGTCATGTGACCAAAAATGGCACTGCTCAGCCAAAGGTGTCACAAACAATTCTTGTGGAAAGAAGGGGGGTCTCAAGAAATTACGCAAAACAGTCAAAAAGATGTGAACCTTGTGGAAACAGAGACCTAGAGAAAGTAGGCAATGAAAGAACATAGGGGCTGTTTAACTGTTTATAGGATTATAGGATCATACGAGTTACAAGGCAACTGAGCACTGAGGCCATTTTATGCCTTGCAACCAGTCACCCTAAAGCTTTGCCTCTCTACTGAAGGATGGCCAGGCCAGTCACACTAGGGAAAAATTTATGAATGCCTTCCAGATATCAAGCACCTTTTTAAAGACGGACAGTGTTTCACACTGCTTTACAGAAAAGAGTGAGAAGAGAGTGGAGGAGGTAGGATGATATAGGAATAATATCATCATAAGAGCCAGGCAGAGGAAATGAGAAGTGGACAATGGAGCAGCTGCTCGTCAAATAAATTGTTACATGTCTCAGGTTCAATTAATATATTGTTACATGTCTCAGGTTTAACTAAACGAAATCCACAAAGCGCGAACAGTATGGCAACCAATTAACAAAAAATGCAGAACCTCTGTTCACAATAACTTCTCTGTGTCTTGGGAATTCCTCTCAATCCTGTGATAGCACAAACACAGCAGGAACACAAAAAGTGTAAAAAAGAATTTATTCCATAAAACAGAAAAACTGGTTAAGCGCTTTCAATTGTAAAGGCTTATATTCATATTCATATTCACATTCTAATGTAGTATATGGATTATACGTAGGAGAGTTTCACAAAACAATGTTTTTATATGAGATATCAGTTTATTCAGTGTAACACAACTTTGTAAAGAATGTATATGTATGCCTTTAAATTCCTGGGATGGTCCCCAAGGAAATGGCACCAAAAAAGTTATTTAATGAGTTGTTTGAATGAGTTTGACTGTTCTGAAGAAGCTTGTATGTACACAAGTGAAAGCGCTTAGCCAGTTTTTCTGTTTTATGGATTAAATACTTTTTTACACTTTTTGTGTTCCTGCTGTGTTCGTGCTATCACAGGATTGAGAGGAATTCCCAAGACCCAGTGAAGTTATTGTGAACAGAGGTTCTACATGTCTCAGGTTCATTTAATATATTGTTACATGTTTCAGGTTAATTTAATATATTGTTACATGTTTCAGGTTAATTTAATATACTGTTACATGTCTCAGGTTCATTTAATATATTGTTACATGTTTCAGGTTCATTTAATATAGTGTTACATGTTTCGGGTTCATTTAATATATTGTTACATGTTTCAGGTTAATTTAATATAGTGTTACATGCTTCAGGTTCATTTAATATATTGTTATATGTTTCAGGTTCATTTAATATATTGTTACATGTCTCAGGTTCATTTAATATATTGTTACATGTTTCAGGTTCATTTAATATAGTGTTACATGTTTCAGGTTAATTTAATATAGTGTTACATGCTTCAGGTTCATTTAATATATTGTTACATGTTTCAGGTTCATTTAATATATTGTTACATGTCTCAGGTTCATTTAATATATTGTTACATGTCTCAGGTTCATTTAATATATTGTTACATGTCTCAGGTTCATTTAATATATTGTTACATGTCTCAGATTCATTTAATATATTGTTACATGTTTCGGGTTCATTTAATATATTGTTACATGTTTCAGGTTTATTTAATATATTGTTACATGTTTCAGGTTCATTTAATATATTGTTACATGTTTCAGGTTCATTTAATATACTGTTACATGTTTCGGGTTAATTTAATATACTGTTACATGTTTCAGGTTCACTTAATATATTGTTACATGCTTCAGGTTCATTTAATATATTGTTGCATGATTCAGGTTCATTTAATATACTGTTACATGTTTCAGGTTCATTTAATATAATGTAATCTCATAGGACAAGTCCAACTGGGATAGAGGAAGGACTTGTCTTTCAAAATTGTTACATTTTGATTTTACTTTGACTTCAGAATTAATTTTATTCCAGAGTTTAATCACCCATGCAGAATGTAAGTAGTCTCCATGGCAATTTGTGGACTTAGCAGATATTGTGATTGTGATCTAAGATTGTGAGTCAGAATGCAGTAGTGGATTGTATCACATATGGCTGCAGAATGTTCTGGTGAATGTAAATATCAGATGTGTTTGACTGTGTGGATAGCTTCAGACCTATGGCAATACTGGAAGACATGATGCGTAGTAGAAAGGAGATTATGTCGATACAGACAGCCACAGACTTATTCATCTGCTCATTCTTCAAGTATTTTTGAGACCAGGGAAAATAAACAAACATTGTGATGGGTGTGCCCCCTTTGTGGAGAGGCAGAACAATGAAAATCTTTCAATATAGCCTTGTGTAAGTGTGTCGTACCTCTCAACTGTCCAGATTTTTGCAGAATGTCCAGATTTTTGCTTCATATTTCTGGTCTGTTTCTCATAAAAATCATGTTTTTTGCAAATCATTGGGATGAGCTAAGGATTAAAGTCATTAAATAATGATATGCATTTGAGTTTCAGACTGCATATCCTTCAGAAAAATGCATGCTAATGTAAATATTGCCTTTCTAGCAATATTTTAAGTTTATAAGAGCAATTTTCAAAATGTGTCCCTATTTTTGGGCCTTTGTACCCCCATAATGTCAGGCTTTGTCCAGATATTTTCTGCTAAGAGGTTGAAAGGTGTGGTGTGTGTGTGTGTGTGTGTGTGTGTGTGTGTGTGTGTGTGTGTGTGTGTGTGTGTGTGTGTGTGTGTGTGTGTGCGGGCGCACGCGCACAAAATGACAAGTGTCTTGAAACAGGGACATGGACAAGTTCTTGTATACCACTCTGGATAAGGTAGAAAACCCTGAACAGTAAAATAGCTGTCTGTAAACACAGCAAAAAAACTGGGTGCTCACATGAGACATATTAATGCTTTTGATAATTCTACACAAAACTAAACAATTTACACTGAAACAATGAAACTACATTACTTAGCAAATGATATTCCAGTAAAGTGGAAAGTACCCATGTCATCAATTATGGTGGTAATACAAGTTACAGATATGCTTGATAGCATCAACTTAAAGATCTGAAAAATCTTTTTTCAAAAATGCCATCGGCAACAATAGCAATTTTAAGCACAAAATAGAGGTGTCCATGGTGACTGAAGATTGACTAGAACAATGGTTATTTTTTGGGGTGGAAGGGGTTACATTCTTAAGATGCTGAGTACAAGGAAACAAAGCAGCATTTAAATGCTGTCAGGATCTCAAAGGGTACATATGATGCCTTTATGATTCAACAGTGACAGACCCAGTGGTGGTTTACCACAAATCAGCTACAGTGCTGTTGCTTGTGATATGCAGGTGGAAATCAGAAATGCATCTACAAATAAAAGCAAACTTGTTTTAGATCTGAAGCAGCCTGTACTCAAAAGCTGAAAACATTCATCTGGCTGTTCTATTCTCAGTCATTTTATGTGTTTTACTAACTATAGAAAATTTTTAATTATTTAGCCACTGTTGAATAAAGTGAAACGTTTAACTATGTGGATTATTTTGCCAACTTATGTTGTCAGAAATTTTAGACACTTTGGTAAATTAATCATTCACTGCTTCAGTTTCCTTTTTTTGGTTTATCTAGTGAGATACATGCAAAAGTGCCCTTTATAATGGGTCTAATGAGGGCAAAGGAGAGGGGAACCAATAAGGTCCTTGGTTTTAGATAAGATGCCCTTCGTGATTAATTGTGAGATATAGAAGGGTTTTCCTGACTACAGTGCAAAGTGGTGATCCATTTAGAGGGAGCCATTGACTCAGGCACCCAAATACCTGGTCACAGACTCAATGGAGAATAGGGTGTCACTGGTACTGTTGGTTGTAGGAATTTCTAGTTTACCAATGGAGATGATACTGCATTTCTTAACATTTACTTTGAGCCCTTTTTTGGCGCATCAGAAGTTAACACATGTTAGTTCTATTTGAAGGGTATTATGATCATTCGTTGATTTAACTGTTACATCCATCTTACAGTCAGTAGCAAACTTAAGTCTGCCAGAGATCCTTCGTGTCAGTGTTTTGGTAAGATAAAATAAATACCAAAAAGGAAAGGCCTAGTACAGAAGCCTGGGAAACATTACTGGTCATCTTTTCTCTGACTAAAGAGGCATTACTGACCATGACAACATGTTCTATCCTTGACTCAGTTTATAAGCTCACCACAGAAGGATCAATATTTAAGATCAGTAACTTATTAATAATCCCTTCATGTGGTATGGTGTGAAAATGCCTTTGCCGGATCCAAGTGGGCAGTATGAACAATGTGACTACTATCCACTGTCAGCATGACCTTTTCAAAGAAGCTCCAAGTTTTAGCAGGAATGACCTACCTTTACTACATCTGAATTGTTGTGGATTGAGCCTGATCAAATTTTTAATACCTCTCCAAGGCCAAAACACAGCATCTATGGGACCTGATGACATCAAAGGCTGCATCCTACATCAGCTCCAACATGAATTAGCAACACCATTGGGTACTCTTTTCAATCATAGTCTAATCACAAGCTTCATACCAGCTGAATGGAAACTAGGCACTGGTATTCCCTTGTACAAATGTGATGTTTCCACTGACCTTGGAAACTATAGATGTAGTAGCCTGACTAGCCTTATTGGCAAGGCCATGGAGCAAATCATAATGGATCTTATCAACAAAGATATAGGAACTCTCCAAGCACTTGACCCTACTTAGTTTGGATTTGTGCATACAGCCTACCTGGACTTAGCCAAGGTATTTGACACTATCCCCCACTCAGACATCATTGACAAACTCACCCAATTAAGCATCAACTGTTATATCATTAGATGGGTCACTAACTGGCTCACTGATAGAACTCATATAGTCAAAATAGGGGAATCCACCCCCAACAGCAGACCTGTAACAAGTGATGTTCCATAGGGATCAGTCCTGGGACTTCTACTGTTTGGAATCTATTTCTCCAAAGTACAAGCAAAAACTAAAGGTCTGTGGCTGACAAAGTTTGCTAATGACTGCAAACTGAGAGCGGTCATAGAATCTCCAAATGATCTCAACATCCTACAAGAGTGTCTTACACAAACAAATGATTGGAGCCAAAGGCATGGTCTTAAACTCAGTGCAAAAAATGTGTTATCATTCCTTTCAGTGAAAGCAATGTTCTTGCTAACTACCACATCAATAACAACACCTTAAGTATGCACTCAGTGGTGAAAGATCTGGACACACAGGTTAACAGCATCCTTGCCTTTGACCACCATGTCTCCACAGTGGTAACAAGGACATTCTATATTTCTCATCTCATAAGTAAAGGCATTGCCTCCCGAAATAATTAAGTTATTACCTCCCTGTACTCTTTCCTCATCAGGTCAGTAATTGAGTACAACACCCCTTTTGGTATACATAGCTTGGTAAGGACCTGCAGAAATTGGAGAGACCACAAAGGTTTCTCACAAGGTCTTCACCATGTGTCCTATGGGAGTCATCTAAAATCACTGTCACTTTATTCTGTTTCATACAGACTACTCAGAGGTGACCTCTACATTGCATATAAGGAAAGTTCTTACCCTGTGTTATTGGAAATGCTTTAAATCCAAAAGTCAAATGGTACATGTGTTGTCACTCTGAAGACCAAAACCTGACATGTGACATTAATAAAACCTGCTGAAGTGACAAATTTGTCTACCAGAGGTTATCACATTTTGGAACAGACTTCCACTTCATGTCAAACGGAGTACCTCATCAGCCCTCTTCAAACATAATCTGGATGACTGGATGGGTGACCATAAATTCACCCCAGGGGTTCCACTTGTGTCTCTCTTGGACTGGGCAGTAGGTGCTGAATGTGGAAATAAGGGTAAGAACTTGGCTAGGCCATTAGCCTAGTAACATCCTATGATCCTTTGATCCTATGAATACCTAGGTTTTAGGTCAGTGATGATGCATTCCATGACTTTAAAGATGAGACCAGTAAGGCTAATTTGTGTGTAGTTTTCTGGATCAGTGGAGAGACCACTCTTACGGAGGTTCATCATTACCACATTATGTCATGTCTCTGGAACATACCATATAGCAAGACTTAGGCTGAGACAATCAAGGAGGGGATCAGCAGCAGCCTGACAGCTAGTATATTGTAGGAACCCACTGAAGAGGTGATTTTGGTCTTGGGAGTGTGTATTAAGAATGCAATCCTTAGAGACAGGGTGTGTGTGTGTGTGTGTGTGGGGGGGGGGTTATTCAGGGCTGTATAATAATTTCAGTTGAGAAATTTCCAGCAAACAAATTTGCTTGTATATTATCAATGTCAACAGGATTGGAATTGAAGATGTCATTACAGGTAAGTTCAGAGCAGTAGTACAAATTATTCCTTACTGTTCTAATATAGCTAAAGAAGGACTTATAAATATTCTTATCCTCAGAAGCTAACCTATGCTCTTGTCTTTATAGCTGCCTCCAATTTCCTGATCAGGTATTTATACTCTCTTTGTGATACAAGGTTCTATCCCCACAAAGTACCTTAAGAGGTTTCTTCCTTCTACTAAATAATTTGTTAATATACATTTATCACCAGGGTGGTTTGTTGTTGAATTTGCCACTTTATGCATTTATCTAAATAAGCATATGGACCCTTGACATGGGTGCTGCATATTCTGAATCCACTGAAGGGTTAGTATGGATGAATTCTGAGATTTTCTCATACAATTCTAACATGTTTGCTGTCTGAAGTCTCTAAAGAGGATAGTGTTGGTTACTGGGGAGGTGGGGTAGATGTTCTGATGGCAAAGATAAGTACATTGTGGTCCAGTGATACCAATGAGTTAACAACCAGTGGAAGGGGAACATAACTGGGACTGAGTTTTGTGAAAACTAACCTTTATGAATATTGGAGACACCACAGCCTTTGGAAGGCTGACAGATTCAGTGCCAACTTTACCACCCCCCCAAAGGACCAAGCACAATACTTGAGGATTTCCAGGTACCCAGCATTACTGCAGCACAGGTTAAAGCTGCATTGTCCAAGGCCAAGAATACAGCTTCCATGGGACCCGACAATATCCCTGGCTGTTTTCTACATGAACTACAAAGTGAACTGGCACTGCACCTGTGTGCTCTGTTCAATCACAGCCTCACCTCAGGCTTTGTCCCTATAGAATGGTACACTGCTACAGTCATCCCTCTCCATAAAGGGGGAGCAACTACAGACCCTGGGAATTATCACCCCATAAGCCTGATTAGTCCAATATTTAAGGCTATGGAGTGCATCATCATGGATCTAATTAACAAGAATATTGGGAATCTCCAAACTTTGGATCCCATGTAATTTGGTTTTTTGAAGGGTAGATCATGCCTGCTCAACCTGGTTGATGTCTTTGAGTCAGTCACCTGAGCTGTGGATGAGGGCAAGGCAGCTCATACAGCCTACATCGATCTGGTCAAGGCCTATGACACCATTCCTCAATCAGGAATTATTGATAGACTCACCAAACTAGGCATCAACCCCTATATCTCTAGGTGAGTTGCAAACTGGCTCACAGATAGAACCCACAGTGTGAAAGCAGCAGACTCCAAGTCAGACTGCTGACCAGTCATGAGTGAAGTCCTTGGGGATCAGTCCTGGGTCCTCTCCTGTTTGGCATCTACTTCTCAGAAGTCCAAGCCAAAATGGAGGGACTCTGGCTGACCAAGTTCGCTGACAATTGCAAGCTGGGAGCCATTATTAACTCCCCAGATGATGTAGACATCCTACCGAAAGGCCTCACTGAGACCAACTACTGGTGCTGAAACCATGGTCTTAAGCTTAATGCCAAAAAATGCGTCATCATTCCCTTTGGGAAAAACTCAGTTCCCACTAATTACCACATTGGTGGTAGCCTACTGAACACTGAAGGCGTTATAAGAGATCTGGGGACACAGGTTGACAGCAACCTCTCCTTCGACCACTACATTGCCAGTGTGGTCAGAAAGTCCTTCTATGTGGCACATCTCATTACCAAGGGGTTTGCATCCAGGAAGAAAGAGGTCATCATCTCTCTCTATTCTTCCCTCATTAGACCAATCATTGAGTACAATGCTCCATTTGGCATGTACCTCACTAAACACCTGCAACAGCTGCAAAGGCCACAAAAGTACCTCACAAAGAGGATCCTAGGCCTTAAACACATGGCCTACATGGACAGACTCAAAAAACTCCAGCTATTCTCTGTCTCATACAGTCTACTAAGAGGCAATTTCTGCTTGACTTACAAAGCCATGTCTGACCCAGCTCTGTTAGAAATGTTACACCTAAAGAAATACCAATCCCTCCGTACCACATGCTCCAGGGTCCTCAACCTCATTACCACAATCAACAGAACATGCTGGAGGGACAGGTTCATAACCCAGAGAGTACCCATGCTCTGGAACATACTTCCCATACAGGTCAAGCAGAGACCTCACTGGCCCTTTTCAAGAGAAATCTTGATGAGTGGATGGGAAATAGTTCACCCCGGGGATCACTCTAGTGGCTCCACCTGATAGAGGCACCAGGAACTAATGGCAGCTTGATGCCAGGGCACTTCTATGGTCTAGGCTTGTAAAGACTCCAGGGCCATTGGCCTAGTACATACCTATGAACTTATAAGATATTACCTCCCCTGCTGGGATTTCAGACAATTTGATCCAAGCAATTCTCTTTAACCCAACCTAAGAAAAATCATACATAGCCAACATTAGCAATAAGTATTCCAGTGTACAGAGGTGTAGATGGAAGTCACCAAAGATGTAAAAAAACATCTTTTATAGGGATATTTTCAAGGAATGCCATGAAGGTTTTGTGATCCTTTCCAATCACAGAAAGGGACCAGTAACAACCTAAAATTTGAAATTCTGCTTGACCTAGTGTAACCTGAAGTTCTATGAGCTCACTAGGGGAGGACATGGGGCATCATTTTGAAAGGAATAAAATCCCTGATGAACACCTTCCACCATTACAAGTGGGATTCAAGGCATGCAAGGCACAAAACTCTGGCATGGCTAGGGTACTCTCATTACACTTCAACCATGAGTCAGTATCAACACAAAAATGACCCTTCCAGATGCAGACATGCTTCCAAATGAGGCAGTTTCTTGTTAAAGACTTCCAGCATTAAGAAGGGACACCTTAATGCTGTCCATTTATGATCTGATTTGTCAGTTAGGTTGCTATATTCGTTAGATGAATTCCTCTTAAAAAAGTCACAGTGGAGGCAAAAAAACCACCAGCCAGTATGTGGAAGGCTGTGAATGAGATGTATAGAACATCCTTTGCACAATAAGTAGGAAAGTCAATAATCTCAACTTAGGGAGATACATACTGAACCCTTTAGAATATACCAGCTACTTAGTCAATTGTTGAATGCAGTTAATGTTTCATTGAATCTATGCATCATTCTTTGGGGGAGGGGGCTACCACTCAAAACTCAAGTCTTTTCCTTGACTGAAGGATATGTAGCAAGTGCCAGCAAGTCCTTCTGTATGTCCTTCACTGGTTTCATGACAGATCATTCTCTCCAGCGTGGACTACAATCACTTCTCACTCACACTTACTGGAGGAGAAGGTCCTGAGGACCCTTGAAATGTTAGCAATCCTGGTCCCAAACTACAGCTAACTGTAACCCCCTCATTGTTTAGCCTAGCGAGTATGAGGTCAGTGTGTCTAAGAATGGACTAACCAATTATCAGGATGTTTCCAGAAGCTGATTTACACCTATTAGACACTGGAGTGTTATGTTGTTGGTGACATGTTGATGAATGGTGCATGTACAAAATGTATGGGGGAAGCTTTTCAAGCTGCCTATTCTTAAATGTTTTACAAGTCTTTGGTAGTGTTTTACTACAGTATCAGCATGAGAGAGTTTAATGTTGTCAGTATGAGGTTGCAACATTTGTGTGGGTAGGAGACATACAAAACGATGCTGACTGCATGTACGAGATTCCAATATGGCTGTCACCTCCTAGTGTTTACACTTCTCACAGACAGGCTCTGTTAGGTTAAGAAAGTTCATTTTCGGTGAGGATTAGGCAGTTAATATGCTGCTTTAGGACACCAAATGTTAGAAGCTAACAACAGAAAGAGAGGTACTGATCGGTCTCTCCATGCTATCCAGGGGTATTTTTATTTTATAGGAATTTGGGGGGAAACAGGTAAAAGAAAAGTACAAGGTCACACAGGACAGGATATGTTGGAAAATCTAACACACAAATTAGAGCAACTGGTAGAAAGTTCATGCAGGTCCATGCAAAGATGTAGAGCCCACAGCAAACTAGAGACAGCTGTTCACAAGATGAAGGAAGGAGGATTTTTGTAGTAAAGACTTGGGGGTGGGGTCATTGTGCATAGTAACCACTGCCCAGTTACAAGTACTGAAAAAGATAATTGGATGCATCATCTAATCTCATCATATATCAAACACTAAAAGTAAAGGAACAATGAACAGCAGCTATACAATCAATAAGTTAGTTCCTGGCTATCTAGATAAAGCAGCAATCAATGTACTCTCATAGTCACTAAAGTCTCCAGCACTAGGCCAGAAACAAGATAATTGTAACGCAGGTGAAAACAGATTGAACTCAGCAAAAAGAACAAAATGATATTAAATGCAGTGGAAAAAAATGCCAGAAATTTAAAAAAAAATCTTGTGTTATTTCTGGTGTAACAAATGTTCAAAACAACTTTCCAACTTCTCAGGTTGAAGCAGGTTGACCATATCTCTCAACTGTCCAGACTTTCACAGAATGCACAGATTTTGGCCTCGTGTTTTTGGTCTGCTTCTCATAAAACTTTTGGTTTTCTGGGAAATTATTGAGGATTTAAGTCATAAAATAATGTTGGGCATTTGAGTTTCAAACTTCATACCTTTCAAAAAATTCATGCTAATGCAAAACCTGCTATTATATCAAATTTCTAAGTTTATAAGAGCCATATATTTCAAATTGTCCATATTTTGGGGCTTTCTCTCCTCCATTATTTTTGGCTTTGTCCAGATTTCTTGCACAAAGAGGCTGACAGGTACTGGCTAAACTAGCTCTTTAGAGTCTTTCTTTAAAGATAACATCAGGGATCAACAGGTCTCAATATATAGCAAACAGTAAAAAGTAAAGGACCAATGACAAGCAACTATACACCTGGCTACCTAGAAACAGCTGCAATGTATGTACTCTTACTACAATTTTGCATCAAGATGGAGTCTACACTAGGCCAGAAATAAGATAATTGTAAACACTAAAAAGTGATTTGAATGGAAAAACTTAAGTGGATTAAGTGCAGTAGAAATATGCAAAAAAATAATTTTTATGAGTTATTCAGTAACAACACTATGCTAGTAACCATGGTAACAATGTGCATGTCAGTGTAAAGAAAACAAATGCATCACTGCCATCAAAAATAAGATAGGCAGTAAATAATTTTGTTTGCTAGACTTAGAATGTATCTCATTCCATGTATAGGGTGTATTAAAGTTTATATCAGCGTGAAATATTCTAATTTTTTTGTTATTTAACTGTTTTTCTAGTTTTGAAATGCCTGACACAATTGTTTTACTTTTCTTTCATGGGAAAGTTATTTAGATTGAGATAAATAGAAATACAACAATTGATATTACACTGTCTATTCAGGAAGAGTATTATGTATACAGGATTCTATTAATACAAGTTCCTTTATTATTTGTTATCTTTAAAGAATTCTGATATGGATTTAACTTTGATATCCTTAAATACTAATGGCTTAAACAACCCATATAAGAGAGCTAACCTACTAAGGTATATTAAATTAAACAAGGCTCAAGTAGTTTTTCTCCAAGAGACACACTTTAAAATAAATTACATATTTATTTGGGACCCTAAGGAATACACAATACATGCTCAATCTTCTTATAAAAATAAGACCAGAGGAGTAACAATTCTATGGAAAAAGACTTTGTTAAATCCCCAAATCATTTATAAACATGTAGATAATGATGGACTCATGGCCTTAGTTATACTTAAGTTTAATAATAGAATTTGGAACCTGGTTAATTTATACTGGTTCCTTGGTATGGGGGTTGGACTAGCTAAGAAACACTTAGACTTTATTACAACTACTTCTAAAGGTAATATTATACAAGGAGGTGACTTCAATTGAATCACAGATATTACAGAAACTACCAATAAGAAATCTCCTAGACTATTGTCTTCAGCCAAACAGTTAAAAAAATGTACAGAAATGTTTAAATTAAAAGATACCTTTAATGCTTTGGGACCACATTCTTTACTATTCTCACATCAGGACTATAGACATAGACAGTATGGAGAACATCGATGTCTGTGCTGTGACAGAAACCTGGTTCAAGGCTCCTGAGAGCACCCCAGCACTATCAGGTTTCGCCTCATATCATGCGTTCCAGCCCCAAAATCCGGACAACACCAAGAAAGGAGGGGGGGTGTCCATATTCATAAAGGACACCCACCATCGGAGACCATCCAGGTGCAATTAACCATAGGCAAGACTGCTCTGCAATTTGTAGCATGTTACAGGCCACCCTCTCAAACTCAGGAACCTCACATGGCCTTCCTGAAAACATTGGAGGGGATAAATGTATCTCCAAACACCATCATACTAGGTGACTTCAACTACCCTAATATAGACTGGGAACACTACTTAAGCCCAAACACTCTAGCCCAAAGGTTCCTGGAGTTCATAAACTCAAATGCCATGGAACAACTAGTCACCATCCCCACAAGAGGAGAAAACATACTTGATCTCATCATCACGAACATGGGATCACAATGCTCAACACCGGAAGTATACCCTTCATTGGTGAGATCAGATCATAAACTAATCTCGCTGGAGGTCCTCATTCCCCCCCCACCTGAAATAAAAAGACCACAGTGAAAAACTTCTCAAAAGCCGACTTCACACTTCTAAAACTAGTGTGGTCTCCTTTAAGGCCCCTGAGCCAGTGGTAAACATTACTCAAACCGCTGAATCACTTACAAATGCCTTCTACCATCACCTACAGGACTGTATGGATCAGGCAATCCCAAACAAAACTAAGACTCTTTGTACCAAAGGCAAGCGTCCAGTCTGGTGGACCCCAGCCATAAACAAGCTCTACAACAAAAGGAGGAAGCTACTACAAGATAGAGCAAAATCCTTGAAAGGTAAGACACCTTTGATCCTTATAAGTAAAAAACTAAGAGCTCTCATAAAATCATCCAAGGCAAATTTTGAGAGAAAAAAGGACTCAAAAGACAATCATAAGGCCTTCTTTAGCTATGTTAGAAACCTAGGAGGAAACTCCCAGATATGCTCAGAATTAGTTCAAAATGATGTGAAGATTACTGAATCTACACACATTGCCAACATACTGGCTGACAGGTTCAGTGCAAATTTCTCACCCCAAAAGGAGATATCTATACCAGAGGATTGTAGCCCCCAAACATCTCCAAGCCCAGGTGAGAACTGCTCTCTCCAAGGCAAAACACAGCATCCATGGGACGGATGGTGTCCCCCGGTGCTCCCCACTAACTCAATGAGGAATTAAACCGCAGTTAGGACAACTGTTTAATCTTAGCCTCACCTCAGGATGCGACTCCATGGTGTGGTCCCACTTCACAAGGCGGTGCCTCCACCGACCCTGGAAATTACCATCCCATTAGCTTGACAAGCCTTATCTGCAAAGCCATGGAGAGGATCATAATGGAACTCATAAATAAAGACATAGGGAACTTGCAGACTTTGGATCCAACCCAGTTTGGCTTTGTCAAAGGCAGATCATGCCTTTTAAACTTGGTTGACTTTGAGACAGTCACCAAGGCCATTGATGAGGAAAGGCAGTCCATACAGCCTAACACAATACCCCACTCAGGTATCATCGAAAAACTCATCAGCTTGAATGTAAACCCATACATCACAAGATGGGTTGCAAACTGGCTAAGTGACAGAACCCACAGGGTCAGAGTTGCTGGAGCCATGTCAGACTCAAAGCCTGTCACACAAGGGTGTCCCACAGGGCTCAGTCCTGGGTCCACTCTTGTTCGGCATCTACTTTTCTGAAGTACAAGCAAACACAGGAGGGTTATGGCTGACAAAGTTTGCAGATGACTGCAAACTACATCTGACACAGATATCCTTCAGAAGGGCCTCACAGAAGCGGTTAACTGGTGCCGGAGCCATGGCCTAAAGTTAAATGCCAAGAAATGCATAGTCATACCCTTCTGGAAAAACAAGGTTACCCCTAGCTACCATATAGGTGGCAATCCACTGAGCACAGAAGAAGTCATCAGGGATCTGGGGACCCAGGTTGACAGTAGCCTTTCGTTTGACACTCATGTTGCTAAAGTAGTTAGGAAAACCTTCTACATTGCCCACCTGATCATGAATGGATTCACATCTAGATCCTCATCACTCATTAGACCTATGATTGAGTACAATGCCCCATTCGAATGTATCTGACCCGACACCTGCAGCAGCTGGAAAGGCCCCAAAGTTCCTCACCAAAAGGATAAAGGGTCTCAAAAATATGTCTTATGCTGCCCGACTGAAAGAACTCCAGCTCTATTCAGTCTCTCAGAGGTGACCTGTGCCTGACATATAAGGCCATGTCAAACCCAGATTTGATGAATATGCTTCACCTCAAAAATCTAGATCCCTCAGAACCACAAGGGTGGGAGACTTAAACCTTGACACGGTTATTAATAGAACGTGCTGGAGGGACAGATTCATCACCCAGAGACTCCTATGCTGTGGAAAAAGGTACATGTGAGGCAGAGCACCTCGCTGGCCTTGTTCAAGAGGAATCTTGACCAATGGATGGGAGATCGCAGATATACCCCAGGGATTACTTCAGTGTCACTGCTTGACAGAGGCACAGCAAAATAATAGGCATAGTTTTATTCAAACTAAAGGGGTGGCGAAAGCCACATAACTATGGGCTAGGCTTATAAATGCCCTTGGGCAGATAGCCTAGTATGAACCTATGAACCTATGGTACCCAAACTAGAATAGATAAAATGTATATCTCACAAGATCTTTATTCTAAAATCTTGAATGTTTCAATACAACCTTGTCCCTTTTCAGATCATAATTCCCTGTTGTTAACAATACACTTGGAGTTCAATCAATTAGTTATTACTTCAAGGATTCCTTCATATATCACAAAAATTAAAGACTTTAAATCTTGGATAACTTCTGAACTTCAGCTTTTCTTAGAGATTAATTATAAACCTGAAACAACCACAGTTATGGTTTGGGATTCTCTTAAGGCCTATTTATATGGTAAAACCATAAACTGGTACAAAAATAAAATTAAAGAATGGGACTCAGAGTTACAGCAACTCCAAAATCAAATATCTCTTAAATCTAATAAAAACTTAATTGCTACAGATAATAAGAGGAAAATAGAAGAAGCAAATAAGAAATACAATGAAATATTATCCCATAAAACTAATTTAGCTATGGAAAAACTGAAATTAAATTCTTATGCTACCTCTCCTAAGCATCTTCATAACCTATCTATGAAAGTTAAGATACAATCAAAAATTAATAACACTGATAGTATCTTTCGTGAAGGGAAAAGGAAAAAGGTCTCAGACATAGGGGACATTTTGGAGGCTTTAAGTTATTATTATGCAGAGCATCATAAAGATAAAATAAGTACAAATGAATGTGAGAAGTTAGAGAATATAGTTCCCAAAATAATAAGAATTCTTGAGGAACTTAAGTTAGATCTACAAAAAACTATTACTTAAAAGGAAATTATAGATGGGATTAGAGGTAGTAAGTCTAATAAAGCACTTGGAACAGATGGCTTCATTATTGAAATTTATAGATTGTTCCCTTCTTCTATAATCTCTCTCCTACATAAAACCTTTCTTGAAGTTCAAACATTAGCAAATATTCCTTCTTGGAGATATTCTCTAATTTCCCCTATATTAAAAGAGTACAAGGACCCTAATCATTGCAACTCATATAGACCAATTTCTTTGTTGAATAATGATTATAAACTATCTATGTCAATTATGGTCAATAGATTGAAAATACTCATGTCTAAAATAATTAATGAAGACCAAACTGGTTTCATACATAACAGGCATACACAGGACAATATTAAAAGAGTATTAACTCTGACAGATTACCTCAATAGAGGAAACCATGAAGCATTGATAATAGGTCTAGATATTCAAAAGGCCTTTGACTCCTTAAACTGGGGTTATTTATTTAAAGTCATACAGTTATTTGATTTTCCCCCCTTTTTATAACAATGATAAAGAAAATCTATGAAAATAATCTAACATATGTCAAATTAGGTCACTTTACTTCCAAAGCAATCCAAATTACTAGAGGTACTAGACATGGATGTCCCATGTCCCCTATCCTATTTGCTCTGGTCATAAAAATACTTGCCATTTTAATATGTAATAACCCCAAAATAGGAGGTATAAATATATATGACCAATATATTTCTAAAATAATGATGTTTGCTGATGATGTCTTACTTACCTTACCCAACTCTAAGGAAGTGTTAGGTGAAGTGGATATAGTAACAACAAATTTCTAGAAAATCTCAAGACTCTCCTTCAACAAATCTAAATCAAAATATTTATTATTAAATAAAAAAATAACATACATGTTCCAGTTAATCATATTATTGAAAGCCAAGTTTCAACTCTAGACTACTTAGGAATAGTCCTAGGCAAGAATATAGAGGAAAACTTACAGCTTAACTATGCTAAAGCCATAGACTTAATCAAGACATTAATAAGCAAATGGGATAATTTGTTTATAACATTTGATGATAGGTTACAACTGATAAAAATGGTTTTGTTACATAAATGTTATATATAGCACAAGCCCTTATACTTTCACCAGGAAAGAAAATCCTTAAAGAAATCACTTCAGCTCTGATGAAATTCCTATGGTACCCCAAAAGAAAAAGAGTGGCATATTCTCATCGTATCAGAAAATGGGAATGGGGGGGAGGTTAAAATTCCCAGAGTTTGAAACTTATATAAAGGCGTCTATAATTAAAATAGTGATGAATTGGATAAATCCGAGATACTCTTCCAACTGGAAACAGTTACACTCCATTATACTAATGAATTAAAATTGTTTATCAAAGAATACTTTGGTAACTGGCAAAGATAACAAGATATGGCACTATATAAGTTTAAATTTGCAGTATAGTGCAAAAAAATAACTAAACTAACACTAATAAACAATACTGTTGATGTGTTTAGAAAATTCATTAACACAAATTTAGATATAAAACTGTGGCAAAACTGTGGATTTCCCTGATAAAACACATATAGAGATTTTCTGGTTTATGGGAAAATAATAACCTATTTTGTTGGTTGCAATTTATTAAAAACCAACAAGCTTTGAACACACAGAGTATATTGTCAACCTATGGCCTATCCCCTAATGAATGGTTGGTTCTTTAGAGTGTCACAGCATACACTAAGGATCTGTGTAGAATAATACATAACTCATCCTTCAAAACTGTACCAAAAATTATAAACTGGATTTTTGGAATTCTATATAATAATATCAATGTTAAGAATGAATTATCATATCTATATAACACTTTAATTGTCCATAAGACAGCTCCTAATGATTCTTACTGGCAATACCTAACTAAAGGGTTTCAAGTATCATTATCAATGGAAGATAAAACAAACATTTTATTTTCAGTTAAATTAACTTCTTACTCACAATTCTGGAGAATTTTTCATTGGAAATTTCTACACAGATCCTTTTTGACACCTGAGAAACTCTCAAAAATGAACCCTTCAAACAGTAAGTTATGTTGGAGATGTCACCTGTCCACTAATGCTGACTGGTCTCATATTTTTTATGACTGTACTAATATTAAGCCATATTGGAATGAGATTAACACATTTCTTCAAGCTATCTGCACTGATATATTTGTTTTGATAAAGGCTTTAATTTTATTGAATGTTGTTAATAGTAATAATATAAAGAAAGATGACCTGTATTTGTTGTGGACAATGTTAGCAATAGCCAGAAAATGTATAACTAGAAGATGGAACTCTAACGTAGCACCCACAATGGAGGAATTCCTATCATCACTGAAGAAATGTATACTAATGGAGAAAAGAACTAAAGAGTTAAAAACTTTTCCTAAGCCATTGGTTAATAGTCCATGGAGGAAAGTTTTGAATTTGATTGATACCCTACAGATGGAACCAAACTCTTCCTAACTATCATAGTTTATATATTAACTTATTATTTAACTACAAATGTTTTTATCTGAATCCTTTTTTGTCAGGCTGAATGTAAATACTGTGAATAGCTACTGAATGTTATGAATGTATTAAAGTATTGCATTTCATCAAAATAAAAAATCATTTGAGTAAAAAAAAAGGCAGCTAAGATTCAAGGATTTATCAGTAACTTAAACATATACTAATATGTAAATACTTATTTTCTAATTAAACAAGCAATGTATGTTACTAAGAATTTTCCTATAATCATTTCAAAGCTATCTTTTTACCACAGCTATAAATACAAAATGGGAGGAATGTTGATATGATCATTTCAACAATAAGCATCAGATATAGTCCAATCCATTTAACTCAACCATTAAAATGATGAATATCCATTTTTTTTACTGTTCAAAAGATAAGAGGCAAGAATCAAATCAATTATGTAGAGTTTGACAAAATATAATTTTTAGCAAATGCCCAAATCACCATAAACAAGACTAATAGCCACTTCGTATCTAGTTATAGAACACCCTCTATGTCCCCTTCTGACCAGAATAGCTAACTTACCACATTATCTGAAATCCAGAATTAAACCCAAGAACTTTCTACTCTAGGACTTCAACTATCCATCAATAAACTGGCTAAACTACACTGTCAATGGTGGCAAAGAAATGTCATCATACCCAGTGTTTTGGACATAACTAAAAACTCAACTGAAACTTGTTACATGCAAGTGTTATGCCCCTGTCCATATTACCTCAGCATAGCATATTTATTTTTACTTCCCATATTTCTGTAACTATATATGTCACACTTATCCTAAGGTGTGACTCTGTTGTGTATATAACTTCTCCAAAATACATAAGCTCATTTCAACTTGAATCAGCTGTATAATATAATTTTTTTTAATTCTGAATGCTTATCTATATTTACCTTACTATTGCATTAATTACCCTAACCTTGTTTTACACATTGTATTGCAATAACTATCTGTATTGTATAAATTAATTTTATTGCTGTACGTTTTCTCGGACTGGGAATGAAATTGGTTACTTGTGATCAGTCCTATGTCCCCCGGATAACAAATTCAAATAAATAAATAAAATAAATAAAACAAATAAAATTCTGTTGCAATCCACCTCCAAATAATCCCACTGCTAGAGTAGCTAGCTATGCCTCTGACTTGTACTCCTGCTTAAATAGCGGTATTGATAAGGAAATCCCTTGCTGCAATAAATACATTGAGAAGTTTAACAACACACATCTGTAATGGAATGCCTGTATAAATAAATTATATAGCAAGAGAAAGAAACAGCTTAATATTTATAAGATGCCTCATTCTACTTACATCACACTTAAGCAAACAAAGACCTTAAGGGAACCATTAGGAAGATCAAAGCTGAATATGAACCTAAAACAGCTACTAAAACCAAAAATAACTGCAGATATTTCTTTATCTATGTCAAGAAGTTAAGAAGTAAAACCCAACAATGTTCTGGGCAAGTCCACAATAATACTACACTCTCGGACCCAAAGGAAATAGCTAATATCTTAGCTATTCCAGCCACCCCCTTTAATTACTATGTAATAAGTCCTCTCAGCCCTCTCAAAGGCTAAGAACACCCTGACCATGGACCCTAACAATGAACCAAGTTGCCTGATTATCAGTGCCAAATATGGTCTACCTGAACCCCTTCTTAACCTCTTTAATATCATTCTCTCCACTGGTTATATTCCTATAGCTTGGAAAACAGGCATTGTAATGCCGTTACATAAGGTTGCCCAATGAAAGACCACAGGCACCAGTAACTATAGACCTATTAGTCTCACTCGCCTCATACATAAAGCTATGGAAGGTATTATCTTATACCTCATTAATTTGGAAATTGAAAATCTCTTAACCTTGGACCCTCATCAGTTCGGTTTGTTAAAAGCAGGACATGCCTATAACCTCATTCATTTCTTTCTTTCTTTGAAAAAATAACTGATGCAGAGAACAGCAGTAACAGAACTGTAGCTAGTTCATCTGGTACCTGGTGCTCCTCCCAAAATTAGGTGCCCCTCGACAGCAAGCAGAAAAGCAAAATGGTTCATCGACCATACTGTCTCCATGCACTGTGGCACAGGTTAGTTAGAGCTGTCTCTGAATCCCACTGTCGGTCTCAGCATTAATGTTTTACTAAGAATGTATGTTCAGGACAAACAATTGGTGTTACGTTTGCTAAACGGTGGTATCCAGGTTTGCAGGTATAAGTCCCCATAACTGACACCTTCATGACATTGGCATGTACATGTCCAACAAAATGTTTCCTTTTTCTTAACTTGTTTAAAGCTTTTTCTTCCCAGGTGTAGAACATGTGGCCAGTAAAACTAACCTGGATATGATGCTAATAGAGAAATAAGCAAGAAAAAATAAACAGAAAGCAGATGACCAGAGCACTCTCATGGGCGATGTTATAGTCATGGCCTCGTCTTCTTGGGAAGATAAGGGAGGAAGGCGTTTTATGTATGTGAGACTAAAGTGGACGATAAGGAAATACCACAGAACTAAAAAGAACATTAATTCTGAAAACAGTGACTATAAGAAAGACAGCTCAATAGGGATATGACAGGTATGACTTTATAGCAGCTCTTAAACTCAGAAGCTATTCCATGGGACTTCAAAACAGAGAAAGAGTACATCAGGCATGCAGACAAATTAATACATATGCGAGCATGCGCGCTCGCACACACACACACACACACACACACACACACACACACACACACACACACACACACACACACATCTAGTGTCTTTGCCAGACATATTCAAAAATAAGATGGATCCTAAGCTTTTAAATCAAATAAGAAAACAAGCCCCAGGGGATTGCAGTAAGTGGGCCATAATTTAACCAGATTATTCTTTCATTACGGCTCTGTAGGAATTTGATCTGAGGTCAGAGCACAGACTTACTGCTATAACTATTTAACTGGGCAGAGATAATTCATACATGCAACTCATGTTTACTATTTCTTAGAAGAAGGCTATGAGTTCTATTCCCCACACAAGGCACTTGAATTTATATCTAACAACCTTCATCAGGAGATTGTTGACCTGCTGAGATGCCACACATTACAGGGCATTAAATCAAAGTTCCATCTGCTTCTTCTAAGGCATTTTATTACTATGACCATCTTACTAAACTCAGCAAGTATAACAAAATGCAATTGGACAACCATCAAATCACTGTATCACTGTACAAACATAAAGGAGACCCTTCTTCCACTATGTATTAAATATCCGTAAAGGTCCATTTACTCTGCATATTTTCCTGCTAGCAGGTCTTTAGCCATTTGTAAGTAAATCTCTGTGCTTCTGTTACTCCACCAGCTTATTTTAATGCCAATCAGAAGCCGTGCTGAATAAAAACATCTAAAATCTTCCATTTGTCATAAAGGGAGAATGCAAAAACAATAGATGCATGAAATTTACTTTATGCCTGTAGGGAAAATAATAATAAATGTTAATAATTGCGCCATATGCCTTGTCCTTAACTAAAGGTCATCTTCTATATTGGAATAAAGTGTTCCTCACACTGCAGCCAAAACAGAAAAACTTTGCAAGCTCTGCATATTTGGGCCTGTAGCATCTTTGAGACATTACATCATGCTTTGTTTATTTATCTTGTTACGTGTTCACTAATAGGTGAGTGAACTGGTAGACAGAGGCCCCAATCTCGTAATGGTAAGATATAAGTTGTTGTGTCTTTTGGCTTTTCCCGGTTAGGAGTCGCCACAGCAGAACTTGGGTCCGCTAATGATTGGCAGTAGATTTTTACGTGCCGAGTTGCCGGCCCTGACACACAACCTTCAATGAAGGTACGTCCATTCACGCATGTCTCCACACAGAAGACGCTCTAGCTGAGAATCGAACAGGACAACGTCTTACTGTGAGGCGACAATCAGAAAAAATAAAAGTGATATCTCTCTCTCTCTCTCTATATATATATATATATATATATATATTATGGGAAAAAATAAAAAAAAATGTTAAATGCATGAAAATCTAATGTATGAAATACACTGCTGTAATTTTGGATGTTAACATGATGAAACCTTAGGGAATGAAACAGTATGTATCCTTGAGTATATTACTTGTAGGAGAGGGTGCAGTACAGAATCTGGTGACTGATCTCCCTGGTGACTGCTCTCCATCTGAGAATCTCAGTGGGGTAGCAATGTCCCAGCAGCTATCTCTCCTACCCAGGTAGAGAAAGAAATAAAGAGAGAGGTGTTCTTTGGGATATGATAACTGGGAAACCAGGGTGCACCCACATGGTGTGCAGCACCAGGTAAATACAGGACCCCAAAAGTTTATTAGGCAGGCCCTTTATAGGTGCCCTGAGAGAGTCAAACGACTACAGAGGGCAGGGCTGACCATTAAGCCGAGCAAATGTCAGGTGGATATGGTAGAGGTCTCCTACCTCAGACATAGAGTGGGGAGTGGTAAGATCAGGCCAGAACCTGCCAAAGTAGAACCCATTCAGGCATGGCCTGCACCTGTTACCAAAAAGCAGGTGAGGGCATTCTTAGGGACAGCAGGTTACTACAGAAAATTTGTCCCCAGTTATAGTACCATAGCTGCTCCCCTCACAGACCTGACAAGGAAGAACAGGCCAAATAAGGTAGTGTGGACCACAGGATGTGAGCAGGCATCCCAGAAGCTTAAAGAAGCTTTGGGAGGACCCCCTGGTGTTAGCCAGTCCAGATTACAGCAAATAATTTGTTGTGCAGGTGGATGCTTCAAACCATGGGGTGAAGACTGTACTTAGCCAGATTTCTTCAGGGGAAGAAGAGCACCCAGTGGTTTATTTCAATCGTTGGCTCCAACCCAGGGAGGAATACTATGCAGCTGTAGAAAAGGAATGCCTAGCCATAGTGTGGGCACTGCAGAAACTTCAGCCTTATCTGCATGGTAGAAAATTTACTGTAGTGACAGATCACAACCCCCTAACATGGTCACACAGAGCCAGTCAGCAAAATGTCAAGTTGCTAAGATGGAGCCTAGGGTTGCAAGCATAAGATGTGTCAGTGGAGCACCGTAGTGGGATTAGCAATGCCAACTCATATGGGCTCTCAAGACAGGGAATGAGGTGAGGTATACTCAGACAGACCTAACCCTCTCAAGCAACGTTTCTCAAAGGTCACTTGAAAAACTAGCTTGAGTTCCCCGGGGGAAAATGTGTGAAGATAGGTGAAGGCTGCCAGCCTAGCCAGACAGAATTTTGTAGATAATTCTGTCATTTATAAATATTAATATAAGCCACAGGCTTGTTCTCTTAAATGGGAAAAAATGGTGTTTAATGTGGAACTGCAAAAATGTAATAACAGTGCACTCTGCTGTAACAAAGCTGACAAGTCAAATCTTTGATGTCAAAACTCAGAGCCGATATGTCTGAATGAAGGAATTCTGCCTATTGTTTTGAGGCCAGAGTTAATGGATAGAATTTGCATATATACTTTATTTTATTGCTCTGTTTCCAGACCAGCTGCAAGATCAGAGGGACTATTAACCTCTGAGAGTCTGTTAGCCTGAGAACCAGAAGGAAATGATATAATCTGAAATGAATCATGGCACTGTGTTATCAATTTAAGAACAGAAAGAATGAGAGCATTTGAGCATTTGTCTTGAGGACATCCAACTCACCCCTCTGCCTGTATCTATATGTAAGTAGGATCTTAGTCTTTAGTGTTTTTCTTAGGTATAGCTAGGAATTAGTAAGATTAGACTAAGTGTTTTTCTGTGTTGATGTCAGAGCTATTCTACTGTATTATTTTAAACATTTCTCTGTGATCTCTGAACTCTTGACTAGCACTGTGTAGTAAGAAATATTGTCTTGCGTTTTTATTATTTATTATTAAATATTTTTAAACCTTTCAACTGTGGCTGTTTTGTGTAGAGATAATTTAAGCTCTAAGAGTACATTGAATGTATATAGTGATACTGTAAAAGTCACTCCAAATAAGCTTTGCTGTTCAGTCACACTTACCATTTGGATAATAATATTGCACAGTAATAACTGGACACCCTTTAATAAGGGCCTTTGAGTAGCTTATAAATATTAGTGGGTGGTGCCAGTTGGTACTACCATATAGTCTGAGCAGAAAGGGGGCACAGCTGGAGAATCTGTCCCAGCTTTCCCCAGGAGTGTCTGTGTGGTTGTATATAACTCTCATCTCAAAGTAATTGTGTGTGTGTGTGTGTGTGTGTGTGTGTGTGTGTGTGTGTGTGTGTGTGTGTGTGTGTGTGTGTGTGTGTGTGTGTGAGCTACTTGGGCAGGGGCACAAAGCACTGGTTGGACAGAGAGGTTGCTGGAGATTTAGCTTGCCCACTAGGCTGCAATCTGGACCCTATAGCTGTGCCAGTGGGGAGTCTGATTGGGGACTTGGGGAGAAAGGGAAAAACCAGCCCCAGAATGACTGTGATCTCTGTGTGCTCTTAAGGGAAATTGTACTTTACTGTGTGTGTGTATTTATTATCCTTTCCCTATATGGACGCCCCTCACTAGTGTTAGTGGTGATGATTGAGGCTCCTTGACTGCTGGGCCAGTGCACGAGCATCATATATTAATTGTTTGGCAGTGGTGGGATATCCACACCACATATTAATTGGTTGGCAAATACTAATTGGCTTGTAGTGCTGTGGATAGAGTGAATTCCTGTAGCTTGTGTACAGTGATCACTGAAGGTGTTTTGGTACTCTAAATCAGCCACACAGTGAATACTCAAGAGTTCAGATCACAATTGTTTTATTTTTTTTGTTAGCTTAGTTAGTCAGGGAGAGCAGGCATCATGTCAGCAGAGGAGTAAGGAAAGCTGAGAAGGAGCCAGCTGGCTGAGATGTGCCAGGTTAGGGGACTGGTGCATGGAAACCTGACTGAAGCAGACATGATTGCACCTTTGGTCACAGCTGCATCAGAAAACAGCAACCAGGAGGACGATCAGACTGGCAGTGGAAATGTTCCACACTCTGAGAATGGACAGCTCAACCTTTCTGCAGAAAACCTAAAAATCCAGCTGGAGCTAAAGAAACTTGAGTTGGATGCCAGGCATGTGGAAATGGAAGCATCTGAAAGACTGAGGCATCTAGAGAGTGAGGTCAATGAGAAACTGCAATGTTTGTAGGCTGAGTAGAATGAGAAACTGATATGCCTGGAAGCCGAGGAAAAGGAGAGGCAGAGGCAGCATGAGAAGGAGATGCTGACTCTTCACCAGAGTCATAGAGGTAATGGGGAAGGGAGTAACTGTATCCCAGAAGCACAAAAGGTTAGTAAATTTCTTAAAAAGGGGGATAATTTTGATAGTTTCATTCATATGTTTGAGATCATTCATATGTTTGAGAGGGTATGTAAACAGTATGATGTTGACCAAAGGCTCTGGGTACAGTTCCTGACCCCCTTACTCCATGGTAAAGCTATACCTGTGTTGCCTAAAATGTCTTGACATTGACTGTTTTAATTACACTGTTGTTAAGAATTATTTGTTAGAACTGTTTAAGCCAACACCTGAAATGTACAGGAAAAAGTTTCATGAGCATAGATGCAAGGCAGATGAAAGTGTGTGTGAATGTGTTGCTGAACTAAGCACTTATTTTCATAGATGGGTGAGTGGCTGTCAGGTCACCACTTTTTAAGGGCTGGCAGACCTTTTGGTGAGGGGAAAAAGCCCTTAGCACTTTGCCTGAAGACATGAAGATCTGGTTAACTGCCAGACAATGTGCTACTTCAGATGAGTTGGGGAAGAAGGGAGACCTATACCTAGCAAGGTGGGCATCCCTGCACAGGAAAGGGACCCCCAGTACTGCTCATGGGTCTAAAGGAACCCATGGTGGGCAGCACAGACTTCCCCGACAGAATCTGCCTGTAGCAGGTGAAGCCACTAGTCCAGGACACATTCAGGACCTAGGGTTAAATGTTTTGAATGCAACCAGTGGGGCCATGTGGCATACAGATGTCCACGGAGGCAAGGGGGGACAAAAGGTGAGAGAGCCAGTAAGTGGGAAAGACAAAATGTCAGTAGTAGACTTGAGACAACAAGGGTACCAAACTACCATCCTGCAGATGTCCTGGTAGGGAAGGATTTGGATGAGGAGTACCATGAACTTATGCAGTTACATGCAGTCAGGCTTGGAGACAAGCATGTGGGTCTGGTAGCCTGGGGGAGACCCAGATAGACCACATATTGCATCCAGGACTAGTGAGGTGGTTACTTCAGGGAGGAAGCTACTCAGTAGCAGTGAGACTGAGGGTGAGCCACAGCTGCTTGTGGGTACTGATATTCCCTTGGACAGAGTGGCTGCAAAGGTAGGTAAGTAGTAGTACCCAGGCTGACAGTGAGGCACCGCTGTCAAGAGGATATCAGACTTCCTGTGGAAGGGGAGCTGGGAAGGATTACAAAGACAGAGTTGAGACATCCTCAGCTCTCAGACCCCACACTGCAAGGCCTGAGGCAGGTAGCTAGTGAGGCACCTGATTCTCAAGGAAAGGGGGAATCTGTATACTGGGACAAAGGGTTACTGTATAGAGAGTGGACCCCTGAGGGAGGGCTAGAAGATGAGAGGGTACAGCAGTTGGCACTGCCTAGAGCCTAGTGTCTGACACTTCTAGCTATAGCCCATGAAATTCCCTTTGCAGGTCATATGGGCATAAAACATACAAAGAGATGTATTATGCAGTAATTATATTGGCCTGGAATTTCCAGAGATATAACTGGGTACTGCAGGACCTGTGAGCAGTGCAAAGATGTAGGCAAGGCAGGAGACAAGGTGAGAGCTCCTTTGATACCCGAGATTGAGGAGCCATTTCAGAGGGTAGCTATGGATATTGTGGGGCCTCCAAGTACATTAAGTTCCACGTGGAAAATGTATATCCTATGTGATAGTAGATTATGCTACCAGATACCCTGAGGCAGTGGCTCTGTCCTCCACTGAGACAAAAAAGGTGGCAAATGGTTTGTTACAGATTTTCAGCAGGGTAGGTTTCCCAAATGAAATACTGACTGACAGAGGTGCCAATTTCATGTCAGACCTGCAAGCTTGTCTGTGAAAGTACTGTGGGGGTGAAGCACCTGAAGACCATCCCCTACCATCCCCAGACTAATGGTCTTGTTGAGAGGTTAAACTCTACAATCAAGTCCATGCTACAGGCATTTGCAGACCAGTTTAAGAGGGAGTGGGACATCTATTTGTTCCATCTGTCATTTGCTTACAGAGAGGTTCCCCAGGAATCCAGAGGCTTTTTGCCCTTTTGCTGTATGAGCATAGAGTGAGGGGACCTCTAAATTTAATTTGTGATGAGTGGAAAGGTGAGTGTGAATCTCATAATGAATCTGTTGTGGCATATGTCCTAAACCTCATGACAAGGCTCAGGGAACTCATGGGCTTGACCCAGGAGAACCTGGCAGAAGCCCAACAACAGAAAAATGTATGGTATGACAGGACTGCTTGAGTTAGAGAGTATGCTGTAGGGCAACAGGTAATGGTTCTCATTCCTGTCATGCACAACAAGCTGCAAGCAGCTTGGGAGGTACCCTACAAGGTGGTAAGAAAGGTAAGTGATGTTAACTACATGATAGAACTGCTAGGCAGGAGGCAGGGGCACAAACTGTACCATGTTAACATGATGAAACCTTACCATGATAGGGAGGCCCTTGTGTTGAGTATTTGCAGTAGCTTGCAGGAGGAGTCTGAGGGAGATCTGGTGACTGATCTCCTCAGTGAGGCTCTGACTGACACCTCAGTGGAAGGGGTAGCAATGTCCCAGCAGCTATCTCCTACCCAGGTTCGAGAAATCCAAGGAGTGTTACAGGAGTTTGGGGATATGTTCACTGGGAAACCAGGGTGCACCCACATGGTGCAGCACCAGGTGGATACAGGACCCCAAAAGCCTATTAGGCAGGCCCCTTATAGGGTGCCTGAGAGAGTCAAACTGACTGTGAAGGAGGAGATACAGGAAATGTTGGAACTTGGAGTAATTCAAGAGTCCAACAGTCTCTGGGCCTCCCCAGTGGTGCTGGTGCCAAAGAAGGATGGCAGCACCAAGTTCTGTGTGGACTGCAGGAAATTAAATAGTCACACAGAGTCAGATGCTTACCCCCTGCCTAGGACAGATGAGGTCCTAGAGCAGCTGGGTGGAGCTAAGTATCTTACTACCATTGATCTTACCAAGGGTTACTGGCAGGCACCCTTGACTCCCAGTGCTAGAGAGAGGTCAGCCTTTGTGACCCCTTTTGGCTTGTATGAGTTCACAAAGATGCCCTTTGGGATGAAAAATGACACAGCAACTTTCCAGAGGCTGGTAGATCATATCCTAGCAGGAGGGTTTGCCTTTGCCTACCTACATGATATTGCCATCTTCAGCCATTCCTGTCAAGAGCACCTTCAAAATGTCAGGGAGGTGCTGGGCAGACTACAGAGGGCAGGGCTGACCATTAAGCCGAGCAAATGTCAGGTGGGTATGGTAGAGGTCTCCTACCTCGGATATAGAGTGGGGAGTGGTAAGATCAGGCCAGAACCTGCCAAAGTAGAACCCATTCAGGCATGGCCTGTACCTGTTACCAAAAAGCAGGTGAGGGCATTCTTAGGGACAGCAGGTTACTACAGAAAATTCGTCCCCAGTTATAGTACCATAGCTGCTCCCCTCACAGACCTGACAAGGAAGAACAGGCCAAATAAGGTAGTGTGGACCACAGGATGTGAGCAGGCATCCCAGAAGCTTAAAGAAGCTTTGGGAGGACCCCCTGGTGTTAGCCAGTCCAGATTACAGCAAAGAATTTGTTGTGCAGGTGGATGCTTCAAACCATGGGGTGAAGACTGTACTTAGCCAGATTTCTTCAGGGGAAGAAGAGCACTCAGTGGTTTATTTCAATCGTTGGCTCCAACCCAGGGAGGAATACTATGCAGCTGTGGAAAAGGAATGCCTAGCCATAGTGTGGGCACTGCAGAAACTTCAGCCTTATCTGCATGGTAGAAAATTTACTGTTGTGACAGATCACAACCCCCTAACATGGTCACACAGAGCCAGTCAGCAAAATGTCAAGTTGCTAAGATGGAGCCTAGGGTTGCAAGCATATGATATGTCAGTGGAGCACCGCAGTGGGATTAGCAATGCCAACTCATATGGGCTCTCAAGACAGGGAATGAGGTGAGGTATACTCAGACAGACCTAACCCTCTCAAGCAACGTTTCTCAAAGGTCACTTGAAAAACTAGCTTGAGTTCCCCGGGGGAAAATGTGTGAAGATATGTGAAGGCTGCCAGCCTAGCCAGACAGAATTTTGTAGATAATTCTGTCATTTATAAATATTAATATAAGCCACAGGCTTGTTCTCTTAAATGGGAAAAATGGTGTTTAATGTGGAACTGCAAAAATGTAACAACAGTGCACTCTGCTGTAAAAAAGCTGACAAGTCAATTCTTTGATGTCAAAACTCAGAGACAATATGTCTGGATTAAGGAATTTTGCCTATTGTTTTGAGGCCAGAGTTAATGGATATAATTTGCATATATACTTTCTTTTATTGCTCTGTTTCCTAACCAGCTGCAAGATCAGAGGGGCTATTAACCTCTGAGAGTCTGTTAGCCTGGGAACCAGAAGGAAATGATGTAATCTGAAATGAATCATGCTACTGTGTTATCAATTTAAGGACAGAAAGAATTGAGAGCATTTGAGCATTTGCCTTAAGGACATCCAACTCACCACTCTGCCTGTATTTATATGCAAGTAGGATCTTAGACTTTAGTATTTATCTTAGATATAGCTAGGAATTAGGAAAATTAGACTAAGTGTTTTTCTGTGCTGATGTCAGAGCTATTCTGCTGTATTATTTTAAACATTTCTCTGTGATCTCTGAACTCTTGACTAGCACTGTATAGTAAGAAATATTGTCTTGTGTTTTTATTATTTATTATTAAATATTTTTAAACCTTTCAACTGTGGCTGTTTTGTGTAGAGATAATTTAAGTTCTAAGAGTACATTGCATGTATACAGTGATACTGTACCAAGTCACTCCAAATAAGCTTTGCTCTTCAGTCATACTTACTATTTGAATAATAATATTGCACAGTAATAACTGGACACCCTTTAATAAGGGCCTTTGAGTAGCTTATAAATATTAGTGGGTGGTGCCAGCTGGTACTACCGTATAGTCTGGGCAAAAAGGGGGCACAGCTGGAGAATCTGTGGCAGCCTTCACCAGGAGTGTCTGTGTGGTTGTATATAACTCTTATCTCAAAGTGTGTGTGTTTGTCAGTTACTTGGGCAGGGACATGAAGCACTGGTTGGACAGAGAGGGTAATGGTGGTTTTAGCTTGCCCACTAGGCTGAGATCTGGACCCTATAGCTGTGCCAGTGGGGAGTCTTATTGGGGATCTGGAGAGAAAGGGAGAAACCCAAACCAGACTGACTGTGATCTTTGTGTGCTCTTAAGGGAAATTGTACTTTACTGTGTGTGTATTTATTATCCTTTCCCTATATGGACACCCCTCACTGGTGTTAGTGGTGAGGGCTAAGGTTCCTTGATTGCTGGGCCAGTGCACAGGCATCACATGTATCTCATAACACAATACTGTCATACTTCCAAGAAAAAAAATTGTGAGTTCCATCCAGTGCGGACCTGCATTATGAGATTTTACAAACTGCGATGACTTGTTTGTCATAATTACACAAAGACATTTGTTTACAGCCTCTTTATTAAGCTATTTCTTTACCTGCCTTGCAAATTTCCCATACAGCAGCAACAGCAGGGAAGAAGTTATGAAACTGAGCAAATTATCTGGCCGTCATCCATAACACTGTGAATGCTATCTGTCAAAGTCAACAATTCCATGGTAGTGGCATCTGTAACCCTTCCTAAAGCCCTGCTGCTAACCAGTAATCATATCAAAGGCCTTTGACATGGACCTTTAACTGGTAGATGACTGCCTTTTCAGTTATTCTGCAAGAGATGTCAGAAATAGTTGGTTTATATATACCATGCTGAAGTTTAAGCCCTTTGTTC